>NC_137046.1:2816982-2876925 GCF_032717465.1 Coenobita brevimanus | reverse complement strand
AAGAAGAAAGATTAAGCACTTCACTTCTTCATTGGAAATTCTCTGTTCTTGCTGTTCTTAGACATTCCTCAGCTGTGGAAACTCCCTTAGAAGTGGAAAGATTCTTAGATGAGACATAGACACAGTATATAGATAGATATATTGGTAGGTGTCCTCTACGATTGACTCGAAAAGTCTCTAAGCTGAAATTAAATAATATGTGGAGATGACAAGAATATATTTTTAGAAGACATAGTAGTAAAAAAAGAAGGTTGATGAAAGGAAGAGAAAGGGGAAGGGAAATGGTGGCAAGGAGAACGAGGAAAGTTCCTGGAGGGAGAGAAGAGACACAGGGAGGAAAGGACGGGAAAATGGGAAGTGAGGAGGGAAGGAGGGTAAAGGAGAGAGGAGGAACGGGTGAAGGTGGGTAGGTTTGCCTCCCCCTCCTTCAGTTTGTACCCCCTCTGGCCACGTGACCCCCCATAACTCAACAGTGTTATTGTGTTGTGGTGGTGGTGATGTTAGCACTGGTGATGGTGGCATATTTCTCTCTCTCTCTCTCTCTCTCTCTCTCTCTCTCTCTCTCTCTCGTTTCCTTTCTCTCCCTACCCCTGTCTCTCCCCTACCTTATCCCAACCAACTGGCATGACTCGGCCGGTCAAATTAATGCTGACAAATCCCACTCTCACCTCCGACCCTCCTTAGATGAAGCGTAAGGCTCCTAGGCTGGCTGTCCCACCTGTCTGACCTGCTGCCAATGATAAAGGTCCTTATTCTCAGCGGTTAAAGAGACTCCCTGGCACCTTTTCCTTAGCGATTCATTTTTCGGAGATTTTTTCTTTGGATATATTAGATGAATTTACGTAACACAGGGGAGGGACAGTAACATGTTATAAGCCAAAAATAAATCACTTCTGGGAAGGTATTAGGGAGCTTCCATACCCGACAAGAATTTGGGTCAGAGATTGTATGCTTTTAGATTTAGGAAACTCACTCTACCCCTCTTGAGACACACCATAAGACTACAAAGACTCGCTGTCTCTCTGTCCCCCTACCCCTTGGATTGGTACAGAGATTTGGCCCCTATTCTGTCCGTTGAGGAAGCTCCCTAGCACGTTTCCCTAAGCGATTTATTTTGTTTATTACACCTTACTGACCCCTTCTGAACTACATAAATCCTTCCAGTATCAAACTACTTTGCATAAAGACGTACAAAAGGATATGGACCAGCCATACCCCAAAAGAAATCGCTAAGGAAGAGGTGTTAGGGGCCTTCCTTACCCGACAAGAATACGAGCCCATATTTTCGTATGTTTAGGACGTTCACCACACCTCTCCAGAGACAAGACGTGTGGGTACCCAGGCCTGCTGTCACACCCTCGCCCCCTTGCCGTGGTACAGAGACTATTCTTGTAGGCTTTGGGTACTGACTGACGTCTCATCCTTGCGTGTTACAGTGCACTCTGGTAATCTCTCTCACCCTGCATCCCTAATATCTTTCATAGTTTATTTTTGCTATTTCAGATTATTTTATCCAACTAAAGGGAGAGCTTCTGTAATGAGAGGGAGCTGCTCAGGGTTATGTCTGATCCGTATAGTTCAAAATGTCTTAACTTGAATATAATGGTCGAACAACAACAAAAAATCGTAGCAAAATATATACTAATGGTATTGATATCTGAATACTGTAATATCTATGTAATGGTTGCAAAAATATCATACAATTGAATATTAATGTGCAATGTTCATAAATATGCTTTTATGGAAGGATGCAAGGACCTTTTAAAACCCACGAGAATAGACTCAGAAACACAGCGACTTAACCATTTATTTGGTATGTTTAGGCAGATGAGTGGCGAAAAGAATGAAGATTATTACAACAGGCTGGGTGGATCATTATCATCAAGGATAGCGAAAAGAAGACTCACACACATCACTTCCACTAAAACCGGCCGGAAAAAAAGGGAAAAGGATGCATTATGCAGTATACATAAGTTAACCTGAAACTGTAGCGGTACTTTTTCTGTGTGAGCAACACACATGAAAAACACGTGAACTTACCTAATAAAGTAACATCATGGACTTACGAAAGAGTTCACATTTACCGATGACGCTGGAATTATTGTAACTTTAGCTATAATACAGCTGACAAGGAATTTTGACCTAATATAACATAATTTTTCCAGGGGCCTCTTCACGTTAGGGGTACGGGCCTAGCAAACGAGCAGTCACTTAGTTCTAGCGTCATGGGAGCCAGGGTAGGGGGGAGGATGATGAAACGTACTGGGTTTTCCTTCTCGACTGAATCATGCCAACGACCCCATGTAAAAAAAAAAAAAAAAAATGAAAGAAGGAAACAAGACAAGGTTGGGATGGTCTTGAGAAAATGCATTTGTAATGTGCAGAGCTTACAAAATAGAACCTGAAAGAAAGGAAAATGTAAACTGGAAGAAAATTTAAAACAATCGAACTATCACAGTGTTTGCTAACGAAAACGATTGGCAAGTGCTTCGTCCAAATTTGAACACAGGGAAACAAGGAGACAGGATAACTGCGTTTACCGATTGACCCATCCTAGCCAACTTCATGGAAAAGAAGAAAATCCAGACGCAGTGATGGTAAAAGAAATGTGTGAGAGAATGACGCCAGAGAGTCGTGTAATAGAACTCCATTAGGTATTTTGTCCGGCGTGACAGTGAAAGTGGCCACTAACAATGAGCCAGCGATTTGTAGCGTCATTGACCTTCACTGGGAAGCTTATAGCAGGTGGAGTGTTCCTGCTGATCAAGAGAGAGAGAGAGAGAGAGAGAGAGAGAGAGAGAGAGTATTGTATAAGAAGGATCAGAGGAGGAGGCGGAATGGGGGTGAGAGTCTAAGAGTGTGTTGGAGGGTAACTTGGGATGGAATAAAGATCTGTTTTTACGTAAGCATAATTTACATTGGAGGGATAATTTAGGTAATAAGCAGTAGTTGCTAACCTATGTTCTCATGAAGTAGGAGGCAAAAATGGTAGGACGTACAACCAAATAGAAAAAAGAAAAACATGATCGAGAGTGATTTGGGCGACAAGATTAGGAATATATGAGGGAGGATGATGGAAGACGGGAAGGATAAGAAGAGGTCGACAAGAACACAGTTGAGAATGGTGAGTGTGTGATGGTGGCTGGTTTGACGTGCAAGGATGGTTCAGCACTGAGAAGGGACATACTGCCGGGATTTTCTTTTTCTAGAGGCCACCACTCACAGGATGCAATAGACAGAGAGAAGCATGGATGCAGCTCCAGAGCAAAATTATACCGTGATTTACATGATGAGTTGCATCAAGACGTTATCAAATTAAGAGTACTAAATATTTAAGAAATGAATATACAGGGCGTTGGGAAAGTCGTTTTATACTAGAAGACGTTACCACTCCATCCTGCCACAGGACATTCTGCCACGCCACACGCTTCACAAACTACCACACGTCGCACACGCCCCATACTTCTGCTTCTAACACACATACCTCACCGTCACAACCCCACACTTTTGCTCCTAACACTCATACCTCACCGTCACAACTTATACCGCTACACCTCCGGTTTACTACAACCCGAAGGCTGTCAAACAACTTACATAATATAGAGTATTTTTATTAGTATACTTAAAATATAATTTACACCAGTTTACTTGCAAGATTTTATCAGGCCAAGATTCTGAATATACGACCTCTGCCTCTTAGCGTGGCTTAGGACATGGGAAGGTGTTTTTGAGGGCGTAGTATATCGCTATCAGGCTTTTATCTGCAAGTGAAGGATGTGAGGGTGGAGGGATGGAAGTAAGGGAATATTCATTCTTTTATCTTTTGTTTTATCTTGAATGATGAGTGAGTCGAGGTGCGAGGAGAGAATATGTTGCGCGTTAAAGTAGAATAAAAAAGGTGTTAAAGGCGGAACAACTTTCCCTGCAATTATCCTGACTCATTTCACGCCTTTCCTGTTATCAGCTGATCCTCTTGCCCTCCACTCAGCCTCACCTCACCCTGCCTCACCCTGTCTCACCTTGCTTCACTGCATCTCACACCTCCTCATCCAAGCCTCCCTCCCAAGTCCCTCCCTTTGAATGTGCCGCACTACCTCTTCTGTCCTGTCTCCCCTACCCTACCTCACCAGCTTCATGCCTCTTCGCACGCTCTTGTCTTACTATAGTTTAATGTTTGTAGTAAATTCATTAATTATATTTGTCATCACTCATGCCTGTACAAAAATATATCGATATATTTTCTTAAACATTTAGTCAGGAATGCGTATTTGAATAGGCAGTGCTATGTTTCACCTTCAGTTTTCTTTGACCATTTCTTAGTTGATTCAGTATACTGTGACTGCTTATGTAATGTGCAGTCCTATAACCCATTTAGACGTTGCCTAGCCAGGACTGGTCTAACCTAACCTATCCTAACGAAGATTAATCTAATCTATTCTAGTAAAACATAACCTAGTCTTACTTAACTAACGTCATCTCATCTCACCTCATCTCACCTGATTCAGCTTAACCCACACACAGGTCAACTTACATATATCTGTATCTATCTGTCTATCTATCTATCTGTCTATCTATCTATAATGAGATTTTAACCTAAATTACCTTCTGTACTCTAACTTGTGATGACCTCTCCTGCCCTAACCAACCCAATCCGACGCAGCCCAGCCAGGCCCAACTCAACCCAGCCTCCCACACCCACCTAAGTTTGTATGATTTACCCTCCTCTAAACTTTTTGCTTGATCTTTGACCCTCGTCTGAACACTGATTTAGTGGGAGGTAAGGACGTGTTAGTTTGAACGCGCGCACGCGGGCACGCACGCACGTGCACACGCTGGCAAGCACACACACACACACACACACACACACACACACACACACACACACACACACACACACCTATGGTAGATTCATTATAAACTTAGATATTACCTTTATATTAATGATAATAATAATAATAATAATAATAATTATTATTATTATTATTATTATTATTATTACCGTATTATTATTATTTGCTTTGTTATCATTATTAGCAATAATTGTAACAAGTATTGATGTTAATGGTGATGGTTATTATTATTATTGTTTGGATTATTATGATCATTTTTTTTTTTAGGTATTGTTTTTGTATTTGTTATTGTTGTCTGTGTGTTTAATGATAAGTAAATAAATATATACAATTCTACACACGCAAAAGTGGGAGAGTATTCATGATTATGAAGCTATTCAGTATGAAGATGTACTGCGAGTAATCGAATATAAGTAGATAACGGCGTACTATATTATCCAAAATCCCGTCTTGTCTCGGAAGATTATATAAAAATTTTCCTTCATCCACGGAGTTCGAAAAGCAGAAAAGCAGTTACGACCTTGAAAGAGGAGAGAGACTGGCTATTGTCCTGCGGTGTAAAAGTTATGTTTAATATACCGGTATATATATATATATATATATATATATATATATATATGCAGAAAAATAACCACAGGAGAAATGAAAGGAGCGACAGTGAGTATTTTCGTATATGAAGATGTAGTATACGATAGTACTCAGTGTTGCTCCTTTTATTTCTTCTGTGGTTATTTTGCATACATATCTTCACGGTGAAGTGAAATTTCTGCATATATATATATATATATATATATATATATATATATATATATATATATATATATATATATATCTATCTATCTATCTATCTATATATATATATATATATATATATATGGACACAAGGGGTGCTGTGGTTGAACCAGTGTCGCATACAATAAAGTATGCCTACACCCAGTTGGCTTGCGCGGGCCGATTACACTTGGTTCACAGACTACACGCATCCAAAGCCACTCCAACACAACAGTTACATTTACAAGCACTTCTCACCCTACTGTACATACAATCTCTACTAGACAGCCTAAGCCACTTCGTAGAGATACATTGGGTGTATCGTCCCCACTTCGGCAGGGATAGGCCAGTCCTGCAGTGGACACTCAAACAGCTGATGAGATGAGATTATATAATATATATATATATGTGTGTGTGTGTGTGTGTGTGTGTGTGTGTATTTTTATTCATTTATTTGTATATCTTGCATTGACTGAAGATTCTGTAATAACAGAGTCGGTTTTTGTGGCTTGAAATTTCCTGGCAGAAATAAGCTTGGATTCACTGTCCACATTTCTTTGTCTTTGTGGATGAAAATTCATTCATTTCCTTTGCTTTTCTATACTGTATTTATGTCGTCCACTTCTCTTCACTTCCCTTTTTACTTTAACACCTGTTTGTGTTTCCCTATTCCCATATAATTATTCTTATTTTCACTTCAGAAAATTTGTTTCAGGGTTTTCTTTTTTTTTTTTTTTATTTTTTACACTCTTACTTCTCTCTTGCTCTATCATTCTTTACTTGCATCTTTATTTCATCCTTCATAGCCTTTCATCCCTCTTATTTAATTATCTTTTTCACCCAGTCTTTACTCTTCTCTTTATTCGACAGTTTCTTTCATCGCTTATTAATTGTTCCCATCCCTTCACTTCTTTTTCTCTTTTTCTTCTCTTTTACTCCCTTGTATCGTCTTTCACCTCCTTTACTTCCCCCATCTTCTCTTTTCAAAGTCTCATTTCCAGTTTCTGTCAGTTTGTTCTCCTCTTACGTAACACCCCCACCATTGCAATCCCTATAACTAAACCCAGTAACATTAAACTTCATTGTTCCCGCTTCTGACTTAATCCATCCCATAGTCCTTATCATTCCTTCCATTTTCTTAATTCAGCACATAGGTACTCCTACTTCCCATCCTCAGTCAACCTTTTTCTACATTGTCTCTTCATCCTCCTTCCTTGTGTCCACTCCCTCCCGCCGCTGTACACGCCAGCCTTACCTTCTCTACGTCTTGAATCAGTTGACGTAATTTGTTGGTTTATTTGTGGTATCCAGATGGGTTTTTTTCCAGATCCCAATAAGGTTTTCGGACTGGATATGTTAGATACATCGACGGTCTTCATTATCTCTTGCATATGAGATTTTTTCGAAATTAAATAACTTGTCTGTCAGTAGGTATAATAGAAACAGTTAGTCCCCGGGATGAAGAACAAGTCAGCAATTTCCATATATACTATTCTTTCACTCTTTAGAATTGCCCTGTCAACCCTAAGCTATTCCTTTTCTCAGTCTAACCATTCTTTCCAGTGCCTTATCTCGCCTGTCTCCCTCTATTCTCATGATCTCTATTTCCCATTTTTTTTTTCGTCATCTTTAGTTAAACTCCTTTTGCCTTTCCATCAGTCCTATTCATTCAACTATCCCTTTTACCACCTCAGCAACCAGATTTCCTGTTCCCCGTATCCCTCCTCAGCATTTACTTTACTCCATCCCCCTCATGTCCCATGTTTGCCTCCCCTTCTATCCCCAGTGTCTTCTTCGTGATCGTTAATTCCCCTCTCGGTTGTTGCTTTTCCTGCAGCCTCTCTCTCTCTCTCTCTCTCACAACTTTCCAAAGTTTCCTTTCTTCTTACTCATCCCTTTTTTTCACTTTTCTTTGCCTTCCACCTCACAAACCAGTTTTATCTCTCCACGAGTAATTTAAGCGACTTAGTAGATCCTAAATATCCACCTCGACCAGTGTGTAAATTTTAGTAATCTGATGAGCACACCACGAGTATTACTTAGGAAGGTTTATTAGCGATAATGCAGGTTAAACTGATTGTTATCTTGTCTGTCAGTTCACGAGCTGGTTATTACCTCACAATTTTCGTGGTCTGACAAAAATGTGTTCCATAATTCCGTAAACTGGTGTGGATGAGTACAGGGTGGTGCGAGGCAGGAAGGTGTTGGGTAACACCAGGCTGAAAGTAAGTGGTGCAAGGGACGCCATCCTTCCGGTACCAGCCCATCAGATTTCAACCTCCTCTACATATCCCTAAGTATGAAACACTGTATTCTCGAAATTTCAGTAATTACCTAACCCAGCGACGGAGAATGAGTCCCACAGTACAACGGTGTAGGTTTGCTGAGCTGCAGTCTGGCAGATGTATGGTAATCGGCCTGTCAGTAACTTAATGATAGAGGCATTTCCAGGCCTGGCCCCTGGGATGATCAGGTAGAATCAAAGCAGTGCAACCCATATTCTCGTCTGATAACCTGACAGCATATTTAGAATCTGAGAAGTCATAGGTGTGATGGAGTATGAAGACTTCGAAATACCTACTCCAGTGCAAAAATTAATATGAAGGTTTGGGAAACACCTACACTTATACAAAATGTGTTTGTATAAGTTTAGGATTTTGCAGTATGTGGTCAGTGAAATTTTTGGTGCACCTGACTTGGATCTTCTCACCTGCCAATAGGGTGGGAGGATGTGACAGGGTGTACATGTGATGTGGGTGGATGTAGGAGGGATTGGGGTGTGGGTGGGATTGTGTTGAAGGGAAGAGTGGGTGAGGGGATTTTAATTGTAGTACTGTATAATGGACGGGTGTGGAACTAGTGTGTGTGTGTGTGTGTGTGTGTGTGTGTGTGTGTGTGTGTGTGTGTGTGAGAGAGAGAGAGAGAGAGAGAGAGAGAGAGGAGGTATTAGAGGGAAATGTCTGAAAACCAAAACACCGTAAAAAGAATGAGTTTCCTCCATTTTTTGTTAGGGTGGGGGAAAGGTTGGGCGTTTGGACAGAGAAAGGAAGAGTGGGATGGTGAATGTTTATGTAGGAGTAGAGGTGTGAGGGAGAGTACAAGGAAGGGTATAATGAAGTAATGAGGAGGGAACTGGAAGAAGGTATTGAGTTTAAGGAGGGGTGTGAACCTGTAAGGGGAAGATACGAGATTATAAAGTATTAGGCTGGATACTTGTTTTGTTTCGAGATTGCACCACCACATCATCTCATTAACAACCACCATTAATCACTATTATCGTCAGCCACTCTCACCACTCCCATCACTCCCATAGCCACTGTTAACACCTGTCCTGCTGCCATCCCTAAGCCTGTCGTATCACTACAACTTTTCCTGTTAACAACCATTATTAATCACAATCATAATCAACTACTAACACCACCACCCATCTTACCATACTACGCAGACCAACCTCCCTCAATCTACCACTTTTCATACCACCATCAACCTACAGTAAACCTACCCCACCATCACCACCACAACCACAGTTATCACATCTGCATACCACTTTGAAAACTATTTCCTACTTCCTTCGCTCCATCACTTTTATCGTAATTACCGCGCCTGCTTCCCAACCAACTGTCCTTCTCCATGCAGGATATGAGGCATTGTCGCTTTACAGTTATGCTGCCTACTTTGTTCCCTTCTTACCTGTCTGCATTGTTCTCTTCTTCCCTTCAGTCATTCTCCCTGCCTACCTTGAGGCCTCTGTCTGTCTGTCTGCATGCATGGCTGCGTGCCTTGCGAGGCGCCTTTTGTCTCTAGTGGCCTTGGTAGGAATGTCAACAGTTACAAGGTCGATGCGTGGGCAGCAGTGTATCTGTTGCCATATACGCAGGTGGGGGATGAAAGGAAGGGTAAGGGGGAGGCACCACAGTGCTGGACATGTCACCCCATATGATGCCTGTCTCACCCCTCAGCCTGCACTGGTTACCCCTATTCACACTCTTGAACACTTTCAGTTAGAGGACATAGTTCAGGTATTATTCTTGCTTTCTCTAGATGATTTTATTCAGATTAGAAAAGCACCCATGTAGTAAATTGGCGGTTGAAGCCTGTACCTAATACCTCCGGTTTCATAGTCTCTCCTAAGCTGAACAAAACCATCTGGAGTTAATAAAAGTACAATATAAAAGACGACCCCAGGCCGAATGGGTTATTGCTACTCTCATCCTTTGTTCATCCTTGTCTCTGTTCATCTGTGTATCAGTTTCCTTGGCTGTTTTGGTGCGTGCAGTGTGTCTGTGATGACTGTGAAGATATCCCAGCAAAGCCGGACCAACGCACACCACTACCTGGTCTGTCTAACCGCCTGTTCGTTCATGTCTGTAATATTTTTCCATGAAATTTATCTGTTAACCAGTCACTGTCAGTTTCCAGTTCCTTCTTCCCATTTTTATGCATCTGTTTCGTTCTGTTACTCAGTTACTGTATTACGTCTACCTAATTACCATATTGATCTGTCTATGTGTTTTATGTAGACAGATTGATAGATAATTACCATATTGATCTGTCTGTGTTAGGTAGATAGATATGTGGTTAGACAGATAGATAGATAGAGCTCTGAGTGTTAAAGTATCCGTATCGTATCTAGTAACAGTCTCTCTGTTCATGTGTCTGTTTATCAGCGTATCTTACTGGCAGCACATCTCCAGCAACATCCTAAGACATACCCCACTACCCCCAGCGTTCCTGCCATGTGCTGACCTTCAGCAATAATCACACTGACTCACGCACCTCTACCACCACGCGCAAGTGGTCTTCACGCCATACCTCTGCTCAGGGAGGGACAGTCTGGATACAGCAGGACAGGGAGAGGCAGCTGGAACGAGGTAGGATTAGTTAGAGACAGATTAGACTGGGTAGACAGAAGCTGGTTTGCACTGAATGAGGAATTTCTAGGGCAGCGGGTGGAATAAAGATGGATTTGATTAAGCCGGGCTAGACTGGGCGAAGCGAGTTTGGAGCAGAATAGGCAGAACATGTTTATGAAATTAAGGCAAGGCCACGTAATTTATACAGGTGGTCGTTTCGCTGCATAGAACACCCACCAGCACAATCGGGTGGGTGGAGTGTGGACTGGTGGCAGGACCCGCCCTGGCCGCAGGGTGGGCAGCGTGCAGGGGTAGAGTGGAGGGAGATGGAGGTAGGCAAGGTGGGTGGAGGGAATTAAGGTTAGAGGTAAATACTAAAGTGAAAGTGTTTAGCTGGAAATTAAAGATAGTAACTCGACTACGCAGCTTTTAAAGGCTAATGCAGTGCCCAAGTCTGCCACATTCAGAGGCAGTATCATATAGCTATTTCAGAAGCTATGTTAGCATCACTTGAAACGCTTGTCAGCCTATCATATAATTCGATCCATCTGTTGTGAAATATTTATCAGCTGTCATCGTGGTACTTAAAACTTCAGTACACTTGATCCATTCGTTTGCTATGCATTGTTGAACTAAAATAGATTCTCTTTATTTTAAATGTATCATGCATAGTTTGTTTATCAGTTAACGTATCATTTTTGTTTTCTGAGGGTGAGGGAGGAAGGGTGTGTATAAGTGCGCGTCACTTGCCCAGCCTCACTCTACTAAAATGATCCCGCTACTGATGTGGAATAGACGGCCTTTCAATCCACCCTCACCCATCCTCATCCATGCCATTTATCTACTTTCGGATAAGCTACCTCCTCCTCCTCCTCCTCCTCCTCCTCTTCTTCTTCTTCTTTTGTATACAATCTACTTTTTTTTTTTTTTTTAGGTTCGACTATAGAGAGCCAAAACTAAGGGTAGTTGAAAAATGTGCTCGTGAACATTAAATCATCAGATCAGACAGCCATGAAGGTGTCACTTGGGTAAAAGAATGTGTAGCATTAAGTACAGTATTGGTGTGGTGTGCTGACATTCTCCATCATGGATTCAGGGTCCTTTGAAAATTCAGGTATTCGTACTCACCTGCTCTCTGGTACCAGTCACGTTCAATATATTCAACGTTACAAAGGAGAAGGCATCCTGGAGCTGTAAGTTGCGGTCAGTGCAGACACAATGGAGTGAATTCGTGCAGAATCGATTACATGTTGGTTAATTTTTTTAGTGTGGGTTATAAGCCACTTTTGAGGTGATGGGGTGACTGGTAGAGACCTAATGAAGGACATACAGACAGTTTCACTTGATGGTAATTTCCTCTGTCCACAGTGAGGCTGTCATGCAATAGTTACCACGACTGACGAATTATCTGTGCTGATGGTGAGGTGAACCGCCTCTTAGTGTCTCATTATCCACCAGACCAGACATTTTACATTTTCATACTAATCTTATCTGAGCTATACACACAAGGGCGACAGGTCAGAGAGTTTTAATGAGAGATTCAGTTTAAATGCTGTGGCAAGTTTAGCGGAATTGGTGTCCCCTTACTGTCACCCTGTATTGAAGTTCCGTCGATAACTGCAATAGATGTGACATTTAGTGCCATCAGCCTGACAAAGGTGAACCCAGCTTGGTGTGGTAGCCATGCCGACCGCATTTACAGCTCTGCGATCCCTCTTTGCTGGCGTGATTATCAGAGCCACCAGTCTGTCTTTAGAGTTACAGTCTCACCCGCCATGATGCCGTCTTGGTGAGAATGATACAATCTTTTATTGTCGCTAAAAGGATGAGGAGTTCAGTGTATTGTGTGAGGCGGGAGGTTCCCTGCAGCACCAGTACTGCTGTGGTGCTTATTTGCCACAGCTCATGTACCCAGAGGTCGGAAAGGAAGGTAAGGTGTGGGTAGAGGCAGAGCATTGTCTGAGATGGGTGGTTCTTTTGATGTTTTTTTTTTTATGCAACACAGGTTCCCGGCTGTGTAGAAGGGATGTGGTGTCTGTTGTGAGCCCTGCACGACTCGCCAATCACAGTCCCTTCTCATGGACGACTGACAGAAAAATCACTTGCTGTTGAACATTTGACTGGGATATTGGTGAAGGCTACGAGGATTTGCAGATGCTGATAAGAGATTAGATAAAAGTGGGAGTTGAAGAAAAGATTCTCACCTTAATGAAGTAAACGATTTAGACATGGAAGGAGGGACAGCCTGTTGAGCTATAGCGTTAGGGTGAGTCACACTCGCTGTCACAAGTCGGATTTAGTACGCTTTAGTCTATCGTGACAGATGTTTGTCCCCCCACCCCCTCTCCCCTCGCTAAATATTGCATTTAATGGCGGGGGGGGGGGGAGTGCTGGAATATGAGTGGAAATTATGAGTAAAAACACTGGAGGTGGGGACAGGGGTATGATTGGGATGCTGGGGGAGGGCAGACTTGTGAAATGGTGTGTGTAGAAAATGAAGATAGATTAATTAGGCCTAATTTTTATGGTGATGGAGGGACATCCCAGCGCCGTTTTATCAATATTAGGACAAATATCAGTGTCTTGTTTTTCATTTAGTTAGATTACTTGTGGAAGTGACATCCGCAAACTCACATCCTTTGGCTCTTTTTATTTTACACATTTAAAAGGGGGGCTTGTGAGCTGGAGGTGATGGTTGGGGTGATGGTTGTGTTGGGAAGAACTGGGATGTTGTGGAGGTATTGGGGTAAGTGTGTGGCGGGTGGCTGAGGTGATGGTTACGTTGGAAAGGACGTGGGTGTTGTGTAATTATTGAGGTAAGGGTGTGGGGGTGGCTGGGATGATGGTTTTGTTGGGAGAAACTTGGGTGTTGTGTAGGTGCTGGGATAGGGTGTGGGGGGGTGGCTGGGGTGATGGTTGTTTCGGGAGGAATTTGGGTGTTCTGTAGGTATTGGGGTAAGGGATGTGGATAGTGATGAAGAGAGAGGGGGCAAGGATGGAAGTCAGACCTTGGTGGAAATTGACAGGTTGTGGTATTGGAAGTTGACAGGAGCCACCATACACACCACCCGCCCTTGATCTCTCTCTCTCCACGTCCCACATGGTAAGGGATCTTAAGAGGAAAAGGAGAGTGAAAAGAAGATCGAAGGATAAGGTGGAGGAGCGCATGACGAAGAGTGGCTTGGGGTGGCGAGAAAGAGTAGTGATAAGGTTTGATTAGCTAGGAAGTTGTATTTGTCGCAATCTTCCTGGAACTCCGGGATGCATATTTCCCTTCCGTATCACGGTTCAGCACCACGGCCCTTAGCCAGGCAGCCCCAGTGGGATAGGTTAATGCTAGGCGAGGTTAAGTTTGGTTAGGCAGTGATGGGTAATTTGGCGCGGGAAACACATTGATCATATTTCCGGAAAAAAACTATGGTTGTTTTGAACCAATGGGGCGAGCGTCGTTCCTGGTTGACGTTCCCGGTGGTGGTACAAAACCGTAATACAGAAGGAAATTATGCCTCCGGGTTTAGGCGTGCGGTAGGCGATAGATAGGAAGACAGATCGATAGAGACACAGATAGATCGGTGACAGAAGATAGACATTAAAACACAGATGGAAGAAAGATAAAACTAATAGAAGTCCTAATGTTAGCAAGGAGTCTGTGAACTCATCGTCGACATCCACAATCCTAGGCCTTTCTCTCTCATACTCTTTGTGCACACCAGACCCCTGTCCCCTCACCCCACTACGCATACCCACCCACTAGCGCGCGCGCACACACACACACACACACACACACACACACACACACACACACACACGCACGCACGCACGCGCGCGCGCGCCCACAAGTTATCTTATTTTTGCAGTAAAACCTCTGTAAAATACAATACAATTAACTGGTCATTTTTCCATTCACACATTTAATCACTTCATTTGGTTGCATCGAAATTCTTGACTTTTTTTTTTTTCCTCCCCCCTCTAAGGACGCATAAAGTGCTTATCATGAAACCTGTATTTCTCTCCATTGAGTGTTCTCGTAATAACTGCATATAGTCTTTTTACTTATGTTAATCACTACCGTCCAGACACAAAATGCAGTGCACACAACACGTATTCTGCCGTAATTGTAATGTCGCCCCATGCACCACATGCACCTCACTCATACATTATACATATTTACAGTGTCCCTATTCCCAGTAGCATAAAAGAATAATTATAAATAAATAAATAAATAAAAGCTTATTGTTGTATCTTTGCAAATTTACAAATAGTTTTTAAAAGTGTATTAGCATTCACAGTTCTCAAGCTCCCGACAATAAATATAAGCAAATTCTCGGCATTAACTATAGGCATATTCCCAGTTATAAAAATCTGTATGTGTTCAACTGGGACATCAGCTCAGCGCATAATGCCATAATATAGTCATGAATATATTTGGAACCCCTCTTTATAAGCACGTATAATGTTCATGTCAGTAAACATGTAAAACCCGCCATGACCGTGCCTGGATGAAAAATACACAGCAACAGCGACTACCACATAATGTTAAGGCAAATGAACAACCCGCGTCCCCCATCAGCCACCTACCAGTCTGTCTGCTTATGCTGAACACGGCGTGAGTGTAAGTAAGGTTAGGCTGTGATGTTGGCAATTCCTCACGCACAGTTTAATTTGATGTGCGGTTTAATCTTTACGTCAGTGCTTTTACTTTTCCTTGTATCTCCAGTTGTGTTTTTCAATAGCATCAGTGTTTTGTCATATACCTTGCGTTTTAAACACTTACTCCACCAGCCTTTCCCTCCCTCCATGTACACGTAGTAGGCTACATTTTCTCCTTTGAAAACTTTTCGTTCTTCACTCTTCCATTTCTACTGTCTACTCTCTCCTAACACTATCTTTTTCTCTCTTCTCTTTTGTTTCATTTTCTCACAAGTTTTCGTTCCCTCTTCCTTTCCTTTTTTTTTTTTCTTTTGTCTTCCCTTCTCTCCCGTCGGCCTTCCTCCAGTTCTCTCTTAATCATTTTTCTTCTCATTTTTCTACTTTTCTTTTCCCATCCTCTCCTCATATTTTCGTCTTTTCTCCAATTTCCCTTTCTACCTCTTCAAATATGCTTTGTGTCTCGTAAGTATTCGTCTTCTCTCCTCACTCTACCTTTATAACATCCTTCACCACTTGCCTCCTTCGACTCAAGTTCTCGGTCCTCCTGCAACATTCAGTTCCAGTTACAAGACAGAGACATGACAAGGGTCGACCTTGGGATGTCGGTGTCACGGCGAGTTAAGTTAAGCAGCACCCCAGGAACAGAGTCAGCACAGCAACATCCAGCAGCCGTCAGCCCCATGAATGAGGCAAAGGATGAACTACATGATGACCCAAGGCTGTAAGTGTCACAGTAAATTAATACAGTAAAGTGCCAGCCCAGTCATGACACCAATATCCAACAGCCGTCAGTCCCAGTACCAATGCAAAGGACAAGCCACGTGACGATCCTGGCGTGTTAGTGCCTCAGCAAGTTAGTGTAGTAGAGCAACGCCCCAGCATCACAGACGAGACAGCTACAAGACGCAGGACACACTGCATACTGTACCCAAGGGAGAACCTCGATTTCCCCACCACATCTGACGCTTCAGGAGAGGGTTTGACAGACAATGAGGTTGAGCAGAGCCAAACCAGTCAAGATATAGAAAACTTAATACTTATCTCCTTCATGCCGAGTATTTCTTTTTGAATTTCTTGCCGCCTTTGGACGATTTTATTCAGTACAGAGAGGGTTTTCGAACTATCAGGGTTAGATTAACCGAAAGTAACCCCTTCAGTACGCGATGCTCTAGTAAGCCGTTTAAAAGCAATTGTCGACAGAAAAGTATAAGGTAATAAATTCCATTTCGTCGGCCATAATGGTGGGCAGTGCAGTAAAGGGTAGAAGCTGCCAGAGACACAAGAACGCATCGAAACAACGGTGCTGGTTAGGAGAACTGTCACTCACCAAGATTATCGAACTGGTAATAGAAAAGACATAGGATCAATCCCTGACTGAGGCAGGGAACAGTCTGGGGATCTTTATTTCGTTAAAACATAACTGTATTTAGAAAGCAGCCTTTCTCCCTTTAGAATCAAGAAACATGAAAAGGTAAACGCTGAAGTAGGAGTAATTAAGTCAGAGTTACCAGTGTAGTGGCCACACCGGGAATGTCAGCAACACTATTTTTGCATCCCTCAGCCCCTCCCGTCTCTCCCACGCCCTCAAAGCACTTAAAGTCATTCACATTCTGGTTAGTCTCGCACGTTCTTCACAGAGCCAGACGCCAATACTGATGCCTTATCAAACATTGAATGCCTGGAGGTAATATTTACAGCACTTGTCTAGACTTGCATATCTCGGATCTTATATTGATATGTGTGTGTCTGTGTGTGTGTCTGTGTGTGTGTGTGTGTGAATATTTTATAGCAAGTCAGTCTGCGTATCGGCCTGTTCACCTTTTCTGTTTTCTCCCTTTTCTCCCTTTTCTTCGACTCAAAGGCTTAAGGTACGTTTCCTAAAGCCCAGTGATCTCTAACGTGTCACATGCCTTCACAATTTATTTTGAGTATATGCTAGAGTTGCTTCTTCAGGATTGGTATGATGGTGTGAGGGGGAACGTTTTTGTGACATGGTGGATCTTGAGGATGATCAATACAGGCTTGGGGTCCCAGAACGTTTTTGACTATCCGCCTGGCCTTTGGTATGCTTATGTATTGCTGGTTGGACATTATTTCACTTCACTTCATTGCACCAACACACAGGTACGCAGTCCACATATTTTCATCTCATTCCTTCGTTTTTTTCACACTTGCCCATTTCCCTTAACCTTTTTATTATACTTTTTCTATTCTGTCTGCTGCTATGTAAACAAATTTAGCTTTGGAAAAATCTCATAGACTGAGGGGATTTTTTAGAAAGTGTGCTGAAGTTGTCATTGGTGTGCCATTAGTTATCACCATGTTGATGGTTCCGTAGAAATTAAGAAGTTACTTAAGGTAATCAACAGAACACATGAATACGAACATACAAATATATTCTTACAAAGCACAGTTCCAGAGTATCCCGTCGCTCACATTATGGAGCTTAGTTCTGGTCACCATACTTTAAAGAGGATATTAACATGGAGAAGATACAGAGGAGTATAAATAGTATAATATTCAGGTGAAGGATAGACCATGTACATATCGATGAAACGAACTGAGGGTGTCTCTATCAGGCCTTTCGGACTGTAAGTAAAAATAGGACCTAGTACAATGATGCACAGTTTTTCAAGGACATGATATTACGGCGACGGAGAAATGCCTTACGATTGCTATGTCCAATTATAGTGAAGATAATGACCGAGAGATAATCATGGGACGTTTCCAGTTCAATGAAGGTAACCAAACTGCCCTGTGATGTGGTGGACCGCGTCGCTGTGTTGGATTTATTCTGGCTGATTCTGAGCGATATTTTCCAATTAAGAGAGAGGTATGTTAGTTAAGGGAAGTCTCCTTTAATCCCTTCTGAGAATTTCGTCTTTATGTGTATGTATTTATTTATTTATCATTTATACTTATTTTTATTTATTATCGATACGACCAAACAGTGTGTTAGTTAATATTCTTTTTTTTTGCTTGATACCTCTGATAATGTTACTGAGCTGAGGAGAGACGTGTCGTTGTGAAGGACTAAAAAAAAAAAAAAAAAAAAAATATTAAAGCAATTTCAGAACGTCTTGCACAGGATGTAAAATATACTCTTCTTGCCACATCAGATGATTTATTCTTGTGTGCATTTATTTAAACTTTGGGTAGAGAGTTAAGTCATCCGGAGTTTGTTCTGTGACACACACACACACACACACACACACACACACACACACACACACACACACACACACACACGTAAAACCTCACATAAACCCTGGTAAAAAATGTTTTATAGTCGTCGTTAACTTGTCCTTCCTCAAGCATTATTTTTTGTCTTCTACGCCACAAGTTGCTGCTTGGAGGAACAATGGCGAATGGGGAGAGAAGTAGGGGAGGATGGAGAAGTGAGGAGGTGTAAAAAGGGGAGAGGAGGAGAGGTTCACTGGGAAGGATACTGGTGAAGAAGGAGGTAGTAGGTCGAGTAGAAGAAACTTGAGAATGAAGGGATGGAAGGGTAGGAAAGGTGGAGGGTGAAGGGATGGGAAAGAAACGAGATGGGGAGAGTAAGAGAGGGTTGAAGAAAGGAGGAGAGGTAAGGAGGGAAGGAGGTAATAGAGAGGAGGAAGTACGGAAAGATGAGAAGGGGAGTAGTGGCTGGGGATTAGAGTTGGCCTGGAGAGGAACCTGTAAGGAGGAGTCAGGAAGGTGGGAATGGTTGTAGGTATTGTGAAAGGTGTTGATCAAGCAGAAACAAGGCAGCAGGATGACTAAGGAGAAAAACACACTCTTAGATCCAGACTCCATGACCTTTACATCACGGATACCACCTTTTTAGCATGATCTGTTTGCCGCGATTGATTTATATATATATATATATATATATATATATATATATATATATATATATATATATATATATATATATATATATATATGTATAGTTTTGGAGATATTACCAGCAGAGGTATAGTTAGCAGTAATCTGTATTGTAAGGGCAGAGACAGTTAATCTACTTTGCGTTGAACATCAGCTTCCTGTTCGAGTAATATGGAGATTAACGTAATAGTTAAGTAAACACCTCACACTTGCCGACCACACTACCACCTCCCTTCCTCCCGAGGTCTTTGTGTATCATTGTCATTTTTTGTGCTTAAGTGTGTGGGTTTGCTTCATTGGTCTCAGGTTGGTATGTTTGGTTAGATTACGTTAAGTTAGATTGTTAGGTTAGGTTAGGTTAGGTTAGATTAGGTTAAGTGGTTAGGCTAGACTTGGATTGTGTGCGCGGGAGAATCTGGCCATAATCTCATACCTGGTGCTTGAGAGAGTATAGCAAATAATCTGTGCACAGATGGCAGGTTGTTGTACGTGGTCATAAACCGGTGGATATATCTCAACTGGCGCCTGCTGGTGGCTGTGGAGTCATTCTGTGGGTTTTACTCGCGCCGTCCTCATCGCTAAAAATAAAATTCGTTGAAGAAATATACATGCTCCTTCATTCAGTAATCTACTGGATGCTCTTCTCCGACGCATCTTTCCTGCTCCCCTCAGTTACATCCTTCCTTCCCTGCATATAACTGCGCTGCAGAAACCCAGCAGAAGGTTTGCGCCTATTTGTGGACAAGCAGCCGTAAATGTTGTGTGATTGCTGCCTGGTGGGGTTTAGATGATGCAGATTAAGCAGATAGGGTAACGGCCATCACGGGGAAAAACTGACCCATTCAGGTTTAGATCTCTAGCTACCTTTCAGAAGATAGAAAAGAGTGTAGAAGCAACCCCTGTGTAATGAGTGCTGTTTATTATACTGCTGCTGGTAATGGTGTGTATAAGAAGTGCTATTCGATGTCTTCCCGTGTTCCAGTCATCATCATCAGGCAGGTGTTGTGGTTAAGCTGATTGTTGGCGTTAGTTTCCTGAAGGTGATTGGAAAAATAATGTTCTGTGTGCTTGTTTATATTTATTGTAGTGGCAGAAGGAGTTACAAGCTGAAACTTGAAAATTATCCTTATATAGAAATGAACAAGAAGTCGCTGAACTGGAGATGCCTAGTCACACTGCCTTTGACTGGTGGAAATCCCAGTAGGGCTGAGACATGACTTGACCAACACTTTCCCCACAGCTTACCTGCGGTGTATGTCAACGAGTAACCAACGAGTAACAATTACCGGTAACTCCTACAACAGGGAGCAGAAGGTGGAGATGAAGCGATGGGGTTGGGAATGGGGAAGAGGAGGTGATTGGGATGGGGATGGGAATGGGGAAGGGGAGGTGATGGGATGGGTATGGGGTAAGGTTTAGCACTGCTTGCCTCGTATGGTGAACCCTGAAATCATCGTCAGAATTAAACAAAGTATACATAACACTAACTACGAAGAAAGGATGCAACAATTCCGCGATGAATGTTTAAAACTGTAAAGAAAATCATTCATCCATTCCGTCACTCACACTTGTCATGCAAACCCTAAGCTCTCGGGAATACGGACTGTAACCTCTCAAGGATACGGACCCAAAGCTCTCAAGAATACGGGACCCAAGCTCTATACGGACCCTAAGCTCTCGAAAATACGGGACCTAGGCTCTATACTGCCTAAGCTCTATACTGACCTTAAGCTCTGGAGAAGACGGGACCTAAGCTCTATACGGACCCTAAGCTCTCGAGAATACAGGACCTAAGCTCTATACTGACCCTAAGCTCTCGAGAATACGGGACCTAAGCTCTATACTGACCCTAAGCTCTCGTGAATGCGGGACCTAAGCTCTATACGGACCCTGAGCTCTCGAGAATACGGGACCTAAACTCTATACAGACCCTAAGCTCTGGAGAACACGGGACCTAAGCTTTCGAGAATACGGGACCAAGGCTAAGTTCTAATGTCTTTGATGACTTAGCTACCGGATCATTCATTCCATCACTCACTCACCCTTGCCATGCAGACCAGCGATGGGTCCTCAGACACGCTGGATCGTCTTCACTATCGATGGGTCTCGAGGATTTGTTGGCAGTGCCCTGAATCACTGTGCCATTCGCGCTGGTAGACTTACTCTGTTGTGGAGAGGTTTTTGTACTGGTACATTGATGATAGTTCAACGGGTGTTGTTGTGGAAATGCTTCAGGACAAGTGAGAAATTATACGCTGATGCCTCATTTAAGATGTAGATGATACCCCTTCGGCTGCTGTGTGGCTGCTGGTGATGGAAGGATTGTGGACATCTCTTTGAATAGTTTGCTCTTGTATTTTTTAAGACACAGAGGTGTTGCTGCTTGGGTTGCTGGAGAGCGAATGACTGTGGACACATGTCTGAAGTGTTTATACTCGTATATTGGTACTTCTTTAAAGACGAAAATGTTGCTGCTACCGCATCTTATGAGAGGATGGCCTGAACTCCGCGGAGAAACATCTTGGGGGGGGGAGGGGAGTATCCTGAGGGTCAGCGATACCCTGTGGGGTCATTGCTCTGTGACGTAGCCCACACTTACTTGTGAGGTGTGATGGGAAATAAACATCGCAAATTCTGTATCCCTCCCTCGCCAGATTACCTGTACCACTCCCTCGCCAGATTACCTCGTGTAGTGCATGTGTGTGCCTGTGTTTCCATCACAAAAACCAAAGCCAAAAGCCCAGCACATCTGCCGCCTCCCATCACTTAGAGACAGTCTGGAATATCAGAACCTGTCGTTGTTACTGTTCATTAGTGCAGCTTTAATGTTATAAAGGAACTGATTTTATTTTTATATTAACCCTTACACAAAGAGGGCTACTCATAAAATAATTAAAATCGTTTAGCAAAAGCAAGAACAAAATAGTTATGATTTCCTCACGTTCTGAAATAGTCACTGGCGACTTTTTAACCGTTCGCAGACGAGAGGCCACACATCTGAAGTGAATAGAAAGGCTTGGAGGCAGCAGCAGTGAAATAGTTGACATGTCTTTCATTAATTGATTAATTTTCAACCTCAGTTGACAAAAGGCTACGGCTGAACTAAAAAACTTTCCTGTTAATACCAAGAATTAAAGGTTACTATTTCTGTCGCGATTAGTAGTAGTGTTCGCTGTCCGTTTCCCTTTAATCCATATAGAAGTGGACCTTATTGTAGTTGTGGGATTGGTGATGATTATAGTGGTAATTGTGGTAGCAGTAAGGATGGTTATGGTAATTGGTGGTAGCAGTGATTATGATAGTGGTAGCTGCGGTAGTTATTAGATGACGGATCTAGTTGTAAGGTCATGACTTTCATGACAGCGACATTTGTGGCAGTGTTATGAATAGTTATTGTGATAATGACTAACATGATAGTGATAACTTACTATTAATAATGATGATTATGGCAGGTAAGTATGGTAGTGCTGAGAGTGGTAATGATGGTAGTGCTGATTATGGTGGTAGTGATAGCTGTGGCAGTAATAATGACTACCATGCACGTGGGCAGTAGTTGTGGAATCGTAATTATGGTAATAATGAATATGATGGAGGTCGTAGTTGAGGTAGTGATGTTTATGATAATGGTTTTTATTACGGTAGTGGTTATTAAGATGATAATGGTAACTGAAACTGTGGTAATAGTGATGGTAGTTGCAGTTGTGGTAGTGGTAACTGCAGCAGAAGATACTGGTGGTAGTGGCATTGATCATAATGGTGGTTGTAGTAAGGATGACGATATCGGTATCTGTAGTGATGATGTTCTGTTAATAGTATTGATGGTGATAATGGTAGTTGTTGTCTTTCAGAAGGAAGGAACGCGTAATGAAGAACTAGTACAAAGTCATATACGGTATTGGCTGTTCGGCACTAAGGCTGGCGCTGAAATAGTGTTGGCGATGAAGCAGCTTGGTGATGGAACGGTTTGACGTTAAAGCACAAGGAGCAAGGGAGGAAGGATCAGTGTCTTTGAGATGTCCTTAAATCATCCATGTCATCAAACCACATGTCTAACCTCATAGATGTGCAGAGATAATGAAGGCTGGAAGAAACAATGAAATATCAAGAAGAGAGATGGGACAGAATAGAAGAGCACAGTCAGGAGAGAAAGACTGGATATTGGATGGAAGGAATAATGAAGAATTAGCACCAGGCCATAATTTGGGTGTATTGCACTGTAGGATTAAAGGGAAGATAAGGCAAGAAGAAACGCAGAAAAGTTAAGATGAGAGGTAGGATAGAAGAACAGAAGAGGACATTAAAGAAAAAACGCCCCCTTGAGCCTCCTCATACGACAAGAAGGGATACTGGGAGTTTACGGGATCAAAGCTCTCAGGAATACAGACTCCAAGCTCTGGATAACGCTGGATCAAAGCTCTAAAGAGTGCGGACCCTAGTTTTCATAAAATACGGTGCATGAGTCCTAGAGCATATGGGAACTATGCTTTCGAGAATACGGGACGTAACGTCTTCGATCACGAGGCTCCTGGATCATTCATTTTATCGCTCGCTCACCTTTGCCATACAGACCAGCGATGGGTCCTCAGACACACTGGGCAAGGGAGACAATGGTCCTCGATTCATGGCTGCCGTATCATTCATTCCGTCACTAAATCATCCTTGCCTTGTGGACCAGCAAGGGTCCATCAGACACACTGAACTGTCGTCACAATCCAAGGTTCTCCAGGACTGGCTGCCGGTGCCCAAACTCGCTGTGTCACTCACTTCGGCAAACTTATTGTACTCTTTTTTTTTTGGACAGCTGTTGGTACAGCTACCTAGATGATAGCCCGACGAGTGTTGTGGGAATGTTTATCATTCCATCACTCACCCCTGACGTGGAGAGCAGCGATGAGTCCTCAGACACACTGGATCGTCACCATTAAAGCTTCGTCATGCATGGCCGCCGAACCACTCAATTCATCACTCACTCACCCTTGCCGTGCAGACCAGTGATGGGTCCTCAGACACACTGGGCAAGGGCAACCCAAGGTCCTCGATGCATGGCCGCCGGATCATTCATTCCATCACTCAGACTTGTCATGCAAACCTTAAGCTCTCGAGTATATGGGACCTAAGCTCTCGAGAATGCAGACCCCTAAACCCTCGAGAATACGGAGCCTAAGCTCTGGAGAATACGGGACCTAAGCTCTAAACGGACCTTAAACTCTCGAGAATATGGGTCCTAAGATCTATACATACCTAAGCTCTCGAGAATACGGGACCAAAGCTCTAAACGGACCCTAAGCTCTCGAGCATACGGGACGTAGGCTCTATACGACCCTAAGCTCTCGAGAATACGGGACCTAAGCTCTACACGGACCCTAAGCTCTCGAGAATACGGGACCAAAGCTCTAAACGGACCCTAAGCTCTCGAGCATAAGGGACGTAGGCTCTATACGACCCTAAGCTCTCGAGAATACGGGACCTAAGCTCTACACGGACCCTAAGCTCTCGTTAATACGGGACCAAAGCTCAATACAGATTCTAAGCTTCCGAAAATACTGGACCTAATCTATCAAGAATACCCACCCTAAGCTCTTGAAAATAATGACCCTAAGCTCTAACGTCTTTGATCACTTTGCAACCAGATCATTCATTCCATCACTCACTCACCCTTGCCGTGCAGACCAGCGATGGGTCCTCAGACACATTGGGCAAGGGCAACCCAAGGTCCTCGATGCATGGCCGCCGGATCATTCATTCCGTCACTCACTCACCCTTGCCGTGCAGACCAGCGATGGGTCCTCAGACACATTGGGCAAGGGCAACCCAAGGTCCTCGATGCATGGCCGCCGGATCATTCATCACTCACTCACCCTTGCCGTGCAGACCAGCGATGGGTCCTCAGACACGCTGGATCGTCTTCACTATCGAAGGTCCTCGAGGATTTGTTGGCAATGCACTGTGCCATTCGCCCTGGTAGACTTACTCTGTTGTGGAGAGGGTTTTGTACTGGTACATTGATGATAATTCGACGGGTGTTGTTGTGGGAATGCTTCAGGACAAGTGAGAAGTTATACGCTGATGCCTCATTTAAGATGTAGATGATACCCCTTCGGCTGCTGTGTGGCTGCTGGTATTGGAAGGATTGTGGACACCTCTTTGAATGGTTTTCTTTTGTATTTTTTACGACACGGAGATGTTGCTGCTTGGGCTGCTGGAGAGCGAATGACTGTTGACACTTGTTTTTAGGTATTTATATACTGGTACTTCTTTGAAGACTAAAATGTTACTGCTACGGCTTCTCATGAGGGGATGGCCCGGACTCCGGCGAGATGCATCTTGGGTGGGGGGAGTATCCTGAGGGTCAGAGATACCCTGCGGGGTCATTACTCCGTGACGTAGCCCACACTTGTTTGTGAGGTGTGATGGGAAGAAAACATCACAAGTTCTGTACCCCACCCTCTCCCTCGCCAGATTACCTCATATACTGTATGTGTGTGCCTGTGCATCCACTACCAAAACCAAAGCCATGTAGCCCAGCACATCTGCCGCCGCGCATCACTTATAGACAGTCTGGAATATCAAAACCTGTCAATGTTACTGTTCATTAGTGCAGCTTAAATGTTATATAGGAACTGATTTTAGTTTTTATTAACCCTTTCGCAACCAGGGCTACTCATAATATAATTAAAATCGTTTAGCAAAAGCCAGAATGAAATAGGTATGGTTTTTCACGTTCTGATGTAGTCACTGGCGACTTTTTAACCGTTCGCCGACGAGAGGCCACACATTTGAAGTGAATAGAAAGGCTTGGAGGCAGCAGCAGTGAAATAGTTGACATTTCTTTCATTGAACGATTAATTTTCAACCTGAGATGACAAAAGGCTACGCCTGAACTGAAAAAGTTTCCAGAAAATAACAAGAATTAAAGGTTACTATTTCTGTCGCCATTAGTAGTAGTGTTCGCTATCCGTTTCCCTTTAATCCTTACAGAAGTGGACCTTATTGTAGTTGTGGGAGTGGTGATGATTATAGTGGTAGTTGTGGTAGCAGTAAGGATGGCTATGGTAACTGGTGGTAGCAATGATTATGATAGTGATAGATGCGGTAGTTATTAGATGATGGATCAAGTTGTAAGGTCATGACTTCCATGACAGGGACATTTGTGGCAGAGTTATGAATAGTTATTGTGATAATAATGACTAACTTGATAGTCCTTAGTCCTTACATACTCTTGGTAGTGATGATTATGGCAGTTTAGTCCTTACATACTCTTGATAGTGGTGATTATGACAGTTATGTATGGTAGTGTTGACGGTGGTAATGATGGCAGTGCTGATTATGATGGTACTGATAGCTGTGGTAGTAATGACTACCATGCACGTGGGCAGTAGTTGTGGAACCGTAATTATGGTAATAATGAATATGATGAAGGCCATAGTTGAGGTAGTGATGTTTATGATAATGGTATTTGTTATGGTAGTGGTTATTAAGATGATAATGGTAACTGATACTGTGGTAATAGTGATGGTAGTTGCAGTTGTGGTAGTGGTAATTGCAGCAGAAGATACTGGTGGTAGTGGCATTGATCATAGTGGTGGCTGTAGTAAGGATGACGATATCGGTATCTGTAGTGATGATGTTCTCTTAATAGTATTGATGGTGATAATGGTAGTTGGTGTCTTAATAGTACTGATAATGTTGGTAGTTGGTGTGTTAATAGTAATGATGATGATGGTAGTTGTTGTCTTAATAGTATTAATGATGATGATGGTAGTTGTTGTCTTAATAGTAATGATGATGATGGTAGTTGGTGTGCTAATAGTAATGATGATGATGGTAGTTGGTGTGCTAATAGTAATGATGATGATGGTAGTTGGTGTGTTAATAGTAATGATGATGATGGTAGTTGGTGTGCTAATAGTAATGATGATGATGGTAGTTGGTGTGCTAATAGTAATGATGATGATGGTAGTTGGTGTGTTAATAGTAATGATGATGATGGTAGTTGGTGTGTTAATAGTAATGATGATGATGGTAGTTGGTGTGCTAATAGTAATGATGATGATGGTAGTTGGTGTGTTAATAGTAATGATGATGATGGTAGTTGGTGTGTTAATAGTAATGATGATGATGGTAGTTGGTGTGTTAATAGTAATGATGATGATGGTAGTTGGTGTGTTAATAGTAATGATGATGAAGGTAGTTGGTGTGCTAATAGTAATGATGATGATGGTAGTTGGTGTGTTAATAGTAATGATGATGATGGTAGTTGGTGTGTTAATAGTAATGATGATGATGGTAGTTGGTGTGTTAATAGTAATGATGATGATGGTAGTTGTGTTAATAGTAATGATGATGATGGTAGTTGGTGTGTTAATAGTAATGATGATGATGGTAGTTGTGTTAATAGTAATGATGATGATGGTAGCTGGTGTGTTAATAGTAATGATGATGATGGTAGTTGGTGTGCTAATAGTAATGATGATGATGGTAGTTGGTGTGCTAATAGTAATGATGATGATGGTAGTTGGTGTGTTAATAGTAATGATGATGATGGTAGTTGGTGTGTTAATAGTAATGATGATGATGGTAGTTGGTGTGCTAATAGTAATGATGATGATGGTAGTTGGTGTGTTAATAGTAATGATGATGATGGTAGTTGGTGTGCTAATAGTAATGATGATGATGGTAGTTGGTGTGCTAATAGTAATGATGATGATTGTAGTTGGTGTGCTAATAGTATTGATGATGATGGTAGTTGGTGTGTTAATAGTAATGATGATGATGGTAGTTGGTGTGTTAATAGTAATGATGATGAAGGTAGTTGGTGTGCTAATAGTAATGATGATGATGGTAGTTGGTGTGTTAATAGTAATGATGATGATGGTAGTTGGTGTGTTAATAGTAATGATGATGATGGTAGTTGGTGTGTTAATAGTAATGATGATGATGGTAGTTGTGTTAATAGTAATGATGATGATGGTAGTTGGTGTGTTAATAGTAATGATGATGATGGTAGTTGTGTTAATAGTAATGATGATGATGGTAGCTGGTGTGTTAATAGTAATGATGATGATGGTAGTTGGTGTGCTAATAGTAATGATGATGATGGTAGTTGGTGTGCTAATAGTAATGATGATGATGGTAGTTGGTGTGTTAATAGTAATGATGATGATGGTAGTTGGTGTGTTAATAGTAATGATGATGATGGTAGTTGGTGTGCTAATAGTAATGATGATGATGGTAGTTGGTGTGTTAATAGTAATGATGATGATGGTAGTTGGTGTGCTAATAGTAATGATGATGATGGTAGTTGGTGTGCTAATAGTAATGATGATGATGGTAGTTGGTGTGTTAATAGTAATGATGATGATGGTAGTTGGTGTGTTAATAGTAATGATGTTGATGGTAGTTGGTGTGCTAATAGTAATGATGATGATGGTAGTTGGTGTGCTAGTAGTAATGATGATGATGGTAGTTGGTGTGTTAATAGTAATGATGATGATGGTAGTTGGTGTGTTAATAGTAATGATGATGATGGTAGTTGGTGTGTTAATAGTAATGATGATGATGGTAGCTGGTGTGTTAATAGTAATGATGATGATGGTAGTTGGTGTGCTAATAGTAATGATGATGATGGTAGTTGGTGTGCTAATAGTAATGATGATGATGGTAGTTGGTGTGTTAATAGTAATGATGATGATGGTAGTTGGTGTGTTAATAGTAATGATGATGATGGTAGTTGGTGTGCTAATAGTAATGATGATGATGGTAGTTGGTGTGTTAATAGTAATGATGATGATGGTAGTTGGTGTGCTAATAGTAATGATGATGATGGTAGTTGGTGTGTTAATAGTAATGATGATGATGGTAGTTGGTGTGTTAATAGTAATGATGATGATGGTAGTTGGTGTGCTAATAGTAATGATGATGATGGTAGTTGGTGTGTTAATAGTAATGATGATGATGGTAGTTGGTGTGCTAATAGTAATGATGATGATGGTAGTTGGTGTGTTAATAGTAATGATGATGATGGTAGTTGGTGTGTTAATAGTAATGATGATGATGGTAGTTGGTGTGTTAATAGTAATGATGATGATGGTAGTTGGTGTGCTAATAGTAATGATGATGATGGTAGTTGGTGTGTTAATAGTAATTATGATGATGGTAGTTGGTGTGCTAATAGTAATGATGATGATGGTAGTTGGTGTGCTAATAGTAATGATGATGATGGTAGGTGGTGTGTTAAGCATCCGTACATGCTAACTAATAAGGCCAGACTTCCTTGGTCCTTAACATTGTCAAGATGATGTAGTGGACCTGTTCACTGCTGCTTCCCTATGTTTGTAGGTATATGTATAATACTGCGCCTGTTGTGACTTACATTGCATACAGGGTCACATACAATTGATTATGATATACAGCATAGTTCAGCATTTTATCAGTACAACACTTGTATGATTATGATATGCAGCATAGTTCAGCATTTTATCAGTACAACACTTGTATGATTATGATATACAGCATAGTTCAGCATTTTATCAGTACAACACTTGTATGATTATGATATGCAGCATAGTTCAGCATTTTATCAGTACAACACTTGTATGATTATGATATGCAGCATAGTTCAGCATTTTATCAGTACAACACTTGTATGATTATGATATGCAGCATAGTTCAGCATTTTATCAGTACAACACTTGTATGATTATGATATACAGCATAGTTCAGCATTTTATCAGTACAACACTTGTATGATTATGATATGCAGCATAGTTCAGCATTTTATCAGTACAACACTTGTATGATTATGATATGCAGCATAGTTCAGCATTTTATCAGTACAACACTTGTATGATTATGATATGCAGCATAGTTCAGCATTTTATCAGTACAACACTTGTATGATTATGATATGCAGCATAGTTCAGCATTTTATCAGTACAACACTTGTATGATTATGATATGCAGCATAGTTCAGCATTTTATCAGTACAACACTTGTATGATTATGATATGCAGCATAGTTCAGCATTTTATCAGTACAACACTTGTATGATTATGATATGCAGCATAGTTCAGCATTTTATCAGTACAACACTTGTATGATTATGATATGCAGCATAGTTCAGCATTTTATCAGTACAACACTTGTATGATTATGATATGCAGCATAGTTCAGCATTTTATCAGTACAACACTTGTATGATTATGATATGCAGCATAGTTCAGCATTTTATCAGTACAACACTTGTATGATTATGATATGCAGCATAGTTCAGCATTTTATCAGTACAACACTTGTATGATTATGATATGCAGCATAGTTCAGCATTTTATCAGTACAACACTTGTATGATTATGATATGCAGCATAGTTCAGCATTTTATCAGTACAACACTTGTATGATTATGATATGCAGCATAGTTCAGCATTTTATCAGTACAACACTTGTATGATTATGATATGCAGCATAGTTCAGCATTTTATCAGTACAACACTTGTATGATTATGATATGCAGCATAGTTCAGCATTTTATCAGTACAACACTTGTATGATTATGATATGCAGCATAGTTCAGCATTTTATCAGTACAACACTTGTATGATTATGATATGCAGCATAGTTCAGCATTTTATCAGTACAACACTTGTATGATTATGATATGCAGCATAGTTCAGCATTTTTATCAGTACAACACTTGTATGATTATGATATGCAGCATAGTTCAGCATTTTATCAGTACAACACTTGTATGATTATGATATGCAGCATAGTTCAGCATTTTATCAGTACAACACTTGTATGATTATGATATGCAGCATAGTTCAGCATTTTATCAGTACAACACCTGTATGATTATGATATGCAGCATAGTTCAGCATTTTATCAGTACAACACTTGTATGATTATGATATGCAGCATAGTTCAGCATTATATAAGTACAACACTTGTATGATTATGATATGCAGCATAGTTCAGCATTTTTATCAGTACAACACTTGTATGATTATGATATGCAGCATAGTTCAGCATTTTATCAGTACAACACTTGTATGATTATGATATGCAGCATAGTTCAGCATTTTATCAGTACAACACTTGTATGATTATGATATGCAGCATAGTTCAGCATTTTATCAAGTACAACACCTGTATGATTATGATATGCAGCATAGTTCAGCATTTTATCAGTACAACACTTGTATGATTATGATATGCAGCATAGTTCAGCATTTTATCAGTACAACACTTGTATGATTATGATATGCAGCATAGTTCAGCATTTTATCAGTACAACACTTGTATGATTATGATATGCAGCATAGTTCAGCATTTTATCAGTACAACACTTGTATGATTATGATATGCAGCATAGTTCAGCATTTTATCAGTACAACACCTGTATGATTATGATATGCAGCATAGTTCAGCATTTTATCAGTACAACACTTGTATGATTATGATATGCAGCATAGTTCAGCATTTTATCAGTACAACACTTGTATGATTATGATATGCAGCATAGTTCAGCATTTTATCAGTACAACACTTGCATAGTAGTAATGTGTTTTAGAGAACCAAAGGTAGTTGTGAGAATGCCCTAAACCAAAGTAAACAACAGACCTAGTTGGTTGTAACAAAATTATTATTTCGACAAAAAGATTTGGCAATGGTCTACTTTATGATTAACTCCCAGGTTCCTGTGAATCACTCCCAACTAAATAAAATCTGTTGGCGTTAGTTGGAATAGAGTACTAGAGTTTTCCGAACATGGGAGGGTTTTTGATGGCAGTGATTCTCTTACTTACACACCCGAATAAAATCATCTGATATTATGCTTGTTATAGTAGAATTTGCTCGACCGTTAGAGGACTAAAGAAAGGCTAGTAAGGGGGAAAAAAACTTACCCTTCATATCATTCGTTAATTGTTTCATCTGATGACAGCAAGAAATTACAAGAAATAGCATGCCGTATTGAGATTTTATGATAAATTAGGAGTGGAAATATTATCTGTTGTTACTATAAACGAAAAGGTACAATAAGAACAGGAGTGAGAAATACAGTGGTCAGATTAGGATGAAGTGAAGGTTTTCGTCTGAGAAAGAAAAATTTAGAACATGCAGTGTGCATGAAGGTGGATGACGATGGGGCAATGTAAGGCAGGCGATGTAGTATTGGGTGAGAAATAATGTGCTGTAATCTCTCCACTCTTCCCTCCCCATTCTTTCCCCTTCCTCCCCTCCCTTCATCCCTCTCTCTACTCCACCTAATACCTACAGTAACTCTTTCTCAACCACCAAACAGTAGCGAATAAATACTTTGTCAGGGACGGCACGAAAACTAATGAAACTGTCAGCCTCTAAAGCTGCTCCTGTATGCAAGCCGCGTGTGAGTCAGTGTTTAATAATCGTTTGCCCCTGAGGGTTCCAGCCTTTTGTTTTCAGGGTTGTTCAGTGTTGCGGAAGTTAAGTCACTTGTGGTAGCAGTTCACAGGGGTTGGGTTTGAATGGGAGAGGGATTGAAAAGGTTATGAAATGGATTGTACACTGTAATAAGGAATACGTTTGTGTGTGTGTGTAGTCGTGCTGCCGTTATCTTCTTTCCTTATGTTTTTTTTTCCTCCTCCTCCTCCTCCTCCTCGTCATCATTGTTGTTGTCGTCGTCGTCGTCACCACCACCTACAGACACTCAGTCGTCCTTCTTCCCTGTCTCCGATCTCCCCATAACCCACCCCTGCCATCATTCAAAAGTCACCTACCCCATCCCCTCCTTATCCCTACCTGTTCCTGTCCTGCCAAGTCATCCTCCTTCTTTCTTCCATTCTCTAACACATTCCTTCTTCTTCCACCTCCTCCCCAGCAGATCCGGTCATCCAGGGGCAAGTGGTAAGCGGTAACTATATATGGTCAAAACGCCGGCTTGTCTCATAGGGTGCTGGTGTCAACATCTCTTAACTCGCTGGTGGCTACGTCCCTCCCCCACCTCACGCCACCCACTAACCACCACCACATATTTCTCAGCCGTAACCACTCACCCAGACGATGTATTTTTGTTATTTTCTTTATTATTGCTTCGACCAAACGATTTTAACTTAGGAAAGAAGCCGGAAAGAATCTTAATGCTGGTGGGATCAGTAAATGCCATATCTAATTCCTTCTGTTCAATAAGTTTCTCTTAGTTGAATCACATTGTCTTGAGAACGAAGTATAAGACGTCCTGGAACTAAAGGTGTTAATAATATTGGTTCTCTGGCTCGTTATTTACTGAGATAAGCTTCACGGTATATGTGTACGGTGATGGGGTGGGTTTTGAAGGTCGTGGGTGGAGTGGGTGGATGTGGGTGGTGGATGGAACGAGAGAAAGACCTGAATGGTACCGGTTGATGTGGTGACGTTTTGAGAGAGAGAGAGAGAGAGAGAGAGAGAGAGAGAGAGAGAGAGAGAGAGAGAGAGAGAGAGAGAGAGAATCAGGTGTAGTGCATAAAACTCCAGTTATGGATATCTCTCTGTTTGTGTGTATAAATGATAGTGGAGGTAACAGGTTGGACTTGCATATTAGGCAGCTCTACAGCTATACTCGTGTGTGTGGGGGGAGGTGGCGACTTTTTGGAACATGCGGAAGTGCAGTAAAATATTGAAGAGATTAAATATAGGCATTAACATACAGCAGACAGACAGCTCGCGCGCACACACACACACACACACACACACACACACACACACACACACACACACACACACACACACAAAGCAGTGCACATCTATTCATTCGCTCACACTTAAATACCATTACATCATCTCTATCCCCTGAACCACTTAACATCGATAATTTTACCACCAGTCTGCCACCTACAGTTTATGTGCACCATCTCCAAATGTTATGGTGCAAGAGGCTCTGATGATATCTGAAATTATTAATACAGGTCGTGGTGTCCAACAAAGATAACAGTTAATGTGAATATTATATGACAACAGTGCCGACTAGGAAATGTCAAAAGCATGAGATACAATACATTCCCATGAAAGTAAACCTGCCATCGTGGGTTGGAATCGTTAGACATTTTGCGATGGCCAGCGTCTGTGGTGCTGGATCGTCTCGTTTGAAGTGTGAACCGGTACTTTTTGGATGGACACTGTGGCCCTGGTGGTTATGGAGTGGCCAGTGGATGGATACTGTGGCCCTGGTGGTTATGGAGTGGCCAGTGGATGGACACTGTAGCCCTGGTGGTTATGGAGTGGCCAGTGGATGGACACTGTAGCCCTGGTGGTTATGGAGTGACCAGTGGATGGACACTGTGGCCCTGGTGGTTATGGAGTGGCCAGTGGATGGACACTGTGGCCCTGGTGGTTATGGAGTGGCCAGTGGATGGATACTGTGGCCCTGGTGGTTATGGAGTGGCCAGTGGATGGACACTGTAGCCCTGGTGGTTATGGAGTGGCCAGTGGATGGACACTGTAGCCCTGGTGGTTATGGAGTGACCAGTGGATGGACACTGTGGCCCTGGTGGTTATGGAGTGGCCAGTGGATGGACACTGTGGCCCTGGTGGTTATGGAGTGGCCAGTGGATGGACACTGTGGCCATGGTGGAGAATCTGTACCTCGAAAAAGTGGCCTGGAAGGGAGAGGAGATATACTTACAATGACTTGCTTGGTCTTGCTACCCCAAGCAGATTTGTTCAACTTACGAGAAACCCTTGGCAGCGAAGAGTATTTAAGAAGTTTATATTAACTTTAGAACCTGATGGTGTCTTTCTTATCAAAGTGTCGCTGTAGCCAGACTTTCATGTTCAGCTTGGAAGAGGCCTATAAACTGTACTGATCGCGTTACTTGAAGTGAATAGGTCCCAGTGAGCAAGACGAGACCAGGAGACAGGGCAGCAGGAGGTTTTGGAGAAGTGAGCTTGCCAATTCAATGCCAAGCAAGGGAAAGGTAGTAGGGCAGCAGGATGTACAGGAGAACTGAAAGTTGATAGTACATAGCCAAAAGAAGGATGGGTATAAGACAAGAGGTTATGAAGTAGTCAGGATGGTCAGTACACAGCTAAGGGAAGAAGTGTAAGGGCAGCAGGAGATAATGGGGAAATGAAGATTATCAGTGCATACCTAAATGGAGGGAAAAGCATTAGGATTGGCAGTGGTGGAGGGGGATGGGTAGATTAGGATAGGATTGGAATCTGAGAGGGAAACGAGGAAGAAAAGTGGCAAAATGAAACAGATGAAGAATTAGGGTGACACGGAGAAGAGGGAATGAAGTTAAAACATGCATAAGAAAGAAGTATGTAATTTGGGACTGAGTTTCAGCCTGAGATTATGATTAATGAGAAAAGGACAATATCAAAGGGACTGAAGGATATAACGTTGACAGAGCCTGTAACTAAATGTGTGGAAGTGTTAATGAATATAGAGTGAAGATGGCGGATAAAGCGAAAGAATCACAATAGGAGTGGTAGATATAAAAGATACAAGAAATCAGGTACTGCATTTTCTGTTTAAAGGTAGTCATGGCAGGTTGAGTTTACATAAGTTAAGTTAGGTTAGGTTTCTTTGAATTAAGTTAGCTTAAGTTAATTGGGAGATAGGCTAGTATTTCTATCATCTTAATATCACCCATCCTTTAGCCTGGCCTCTTACTACCCAATATATTCATTAAATACCCCTCACACCACCCCCACCATCCCACCCACCCATCGTGATTGGCCAGTCCGGTAAATTTTAGTTGCCTGTTACCGTCGGACAATAAGAATGGGAATTTCGCCTCCCGAAAGTTAAGCGACCATCATTTTGAAAGAGTTCGGTTGCTGATGTGTGTTGCTGATGTTTAACAAACATGAAAAGACGATTACATGTTCGACAGAGGGACAGTTTGTCTTCATTTCCAAAGATGGTGGGAGGTTGCATGTTTACAATCGCGTGTGCTGGAAGCACAGCGAATGGAATATTTTGATTGATTGATTGTGTGTGTGTGTGTGTGTGTGTGTGTGTGTGTGTGTGTGTGTGTGTGTGTGTGTATGATCCCTAACACAAAGAGTTTTTATCTGTTTTTAACCAGTCTTTTTAAAATGTTCAGGGTCGGCCAAAGGGTTGCCGCAAATTTTTTTTTTTTTTTTTTTTTTTTTTTTTTTTTTTTTTTACATCAGATTGCTAAAAGTCAAGGCCACATGGCAATTAAAAATTGCACAGTTTTGATCCTGATTATACCATACTTGGTGGAGGAGTTCCAGGTAAACCAAAAACAATAGGATCTATATTGAGAACAATCAGTTAAAGGTCATAGTCACAGGGCTAGGTCAAAGCACGACATAAGTGTTTATGTGTGTGAACAAAACAACTGAAGCAGTTTTGATCCTACATAAACTAAACCTTGTGGAATGGTTCAGTGTAAATCTAGAGATTGACCTGTTGTTATTTAGAACAATAGGTGAAAGGTCATAGACACATTTTACGGCCATCTTAAACAGTTTTCCTCCAGATTTAATCAAACTTCTTTACAGGCGTTAGGCTGGGGCAAGAAAAAAGGAATTCGATTTTGAAAACAACTACTCAGAGGTAAAGGGCACACAGTGAGTTCAAATGTTCGACTCTGTAGCTCAGATAGTTTTGAATCGATTAAAAATAATCTTGGTAAAATGAGGAGATTCCATTTTGAAAACAACATGTCAAAGGCTAAGGTAAACAAAAGTACTTCTGATCAGACTTCAGTTAAACTTGGAAGGTTATAAGTCTAACAAGATAAATAATTCGGTTTTGAAAATATTCGGTCGAAAGTCTGGGTCAAAGTTGCGTCAAATTCTCTTTTTGTTTATTACTTTGGTTTTCAGTGCCATTCTCTTCCTGCTTGTGTTCAGGTATGCATGGCTGCAAGTATCTTAAAAGCTCACCAACTGACATTGACAAAAATATGCTGACTTCCTGAGAGTGCAGTATAGGAAGGAGTGTGCCACAGGACCTCTTTATCTCATCCTCTTCCCCCCCCCCTTTCTCTCTTTCTGCCCCATTGCTCATTCTTTTTCCTTTTCATTTTCCTCACATCTCTTCCTTTATTCTTTCCATTATTATCTCCCCCTTTCCCTTACCACTCCCCCTCCAGTGTAAATGCATCATCACCCCGCCACATAACACAACCACATCCATTTTCTCCACCCGGTCATTATAACTCCTCAGGATCGCAGGCCAAACTTATGTACTCTCATCGTATGCCGTTTCCTTCCATTGAATTCATTTTTTAGGCAGAAAATCCTTATATATGAACATTTCCCCTTGTCTCTTGCACCTTTTTCACTCCTCTCTCCCTATCTCCTTTCGCTTGTTACCTCTCCTGTCTTCTTTCTGTACCTTCTTTTCCCTATCTATTATCCCCGTCCTTTTCTTTATCATCAACTCGTTTTCCTGCTTACCTTTCCGTTTTTCTTTACTTACATCTCCCTCTCCCAATTGCATTTTTCTTCTTCATTCCTCTCCCCTTTGCCTCGTTATATCCCAATTCCTCATCCCTTTTTTTCATTATTTCCTGCCCATTCACTCTCTCCTTTCCTTTCCTCTCCACCCTTGTCTTTTTTACCGCCCTTCTTTCTACCTCTCCTTTGTTTTCATTCCTTCTTCCTGTCCATTCTTTCTCTCCTTTCCTTTCCTCTCTATCTTTTCTTTCCCTCTTAGACTGTACACCACTAGTTTTTTCCCCCTTCTTTTTTTCACATGTTTCTCTTCATGGACTGGCTGTCTAATAGATTTCTCACCCTGATTACATCTGCCGCCTCTGATCAGCTCCTGGTTTACCGCAGCCAACACGCCCTTTTTTTCCCCATTGTGAAGTCTCAATAATTCCCTAACACCCCGGCCTGATTGTTTTGCTGGGGTGAGACAGAAATAGTATCCTTGGCTTGTGTTTCTGTCGCTGTTTATGACCGTTTTCAATTACCTTTGCGGGTTTCTTTTTTTTTGTGGGTAGTGAGGGGTGGTGCGGATCTACCGACCCTCATCCAGGAGCCGTGTTCTCGAGGTGGCGGTCCGGTTATTATCAGTCGTATGTTACGCTTGTCATAAAAACACCAGGTACTGCACGCTGCCCGTCTCCTTCTTTCATACTGCAGAATCGTCATCATCATCATCATCATCATCATGATTGTTTTGTGATGATCAGGTTATCAAATACTATGATTAACGAGCAGCAATTGACGCTCCTCTGCCCGACGACGTCCTTTGTTCATTTCTGCCATATTAGCACCAACCCCGTTCTTCTCAGCGTATGAGTGCACCACAGCAGCAGACCTTCACTCATCACCCAGGTCCACATCCCCACGCCCAATCGCACCACACCAGCTTCCACGACACTCCCACACTACACCAAAACACACTGCTCTTCCTCTTCAACATCCTCTTCTTCGTTCCTGGCTAAGTAATGCAAAATATTTCTCATTGAACTCATGGCGAATAACGTAGTTATGCACCTAGTGTTACTTTTCTTGAACACTGAATCAAAAATATTATCCACTCGGCCTTTCTAATAAACCTACGTTACTGTTTACTGCACTGCATAGAGGTTTTCCCTCTATTTTCTGCGGGCTTTGGTTTATGGGGGGGGGGGTGGGGAAGGGATGACACCTCTTGTTTTCCCATCCGTGTTTCATGCTTCTGGAATATGTGCCACAGCCTACACTGTAATTAATGCTGTTGGTTGGACCAAAAGACATTATTATTTACTTTCCTTTGTACACCTTTATACCTCCACTCCCACCTCCGCTATTCACCCATCCCTTTCCTCCAGCCCTCTTACCCTCTCCTCTCTCCCGTCACTCTTCTCCCCGACCTGTTCTTTCCAACCCCTTGCAACCAACTCTGTCTCCTGTCATGCAGGTCCACTGTTAAACAAGTGCTGGAGAGGAACGCCTTCATGAGGAGACCAATTTAGTTGAACTGCTCTGCTGCCTGGTTATACAAACGTCTCTTAACTTGACTTTCTCCCTGTCCCCCGAACGGAGGATGGTAAGCTGGAGGAGGAAGGCATCTATCGCTACTTCAGTGGTCACTGCACCTCTGAACTGTCTGTATGCATCCCTCCACGTCCACGACGGGCGCGTAGCACCCGTCTAGCAACAAACTCTCATCCCTTTTCTGTCCAGCTCTCTAATGCAAGAGGTAGCCGTTACTTCCAGTCACTCATGAATGCAACAGGCCAACCCTGGAACTTCTGTATTTCCTACTGCCTATGATCTCCAGTCTTTCAGACGTAGTGTGTCCAGGCATCTCGAAATGAACGGATCTTGAATTTGGCTCTCCGTTATCTTTTTTTTTTTTCTTGGAGGGAACAATTTGCGGGTTCCTCGCCTTTGGTTCTTTCTTCCTTGCATTAAAGAAAAAAGCATCAACTTCCACTTCACTGTCTTCACATTAAGATGAGCCTGGGGTTACAAGTACTACAAACACCACCACCACCACCAAAACCACCACCGCTGTCGCCGCCGCCTCTCGGACCGCGTAGTTGATCTGCATTCCACACTTTATCCAGGTTTATGGTCTGCCGCGTGAGGTAATACACCGGCGTTCTCGGAGCGATGTTGGATATTATGTTTTGAGCGGTGTGTGTGTGTGTGTGTGTGTGTGTGTGTGTGTGTGTGTGTGTGTACTCGCCCAATATCAGTTTTCTTTGTATCATTCTTGCGTTTTAGTTTTCATTAGTATCAAAATGATTGAGTGTGCTGCCAGAGCTGCCTCCATAACTGTACTCAGACGTCTGTATTTATAATCTGTATAGAAACTGCCAGCATAGATCAGCCAGCCTATCTGTAAATAAGTATACCTTTCCGTGCAATTTGTCTATATGCCTTTGCTTGTATAGGCTTGGTAGGTGTCTCTTTTTCCTGCATTTCTGTCTTTATTTCCATGCAACGTTGGGTCTGGTTAGTACTTGGATGGGTGACCGCCTAGGAACACCAGATGCTGTTGGCATCCCTATGTGTCAAGTGGGGTTGGTGGAGGATTAGTGCCCCTCCCTGTAAAACAATTAACTCTAAGCCGTTGGCCACCCCGTTTGGGATACATGGCGTCTGGCAATGAATGAATGAATATCCGAACATAACCGCCATTTATTTACATCGTGATCAGCGCACCCTGAATCAGACCTCTCTCTCTACAGTAAGTCTCCCCTTACATATCCTTCCTCTACATCCCACTCACACACCATCCCCCATACACCTGTTTTCTTTGCATAATTTCGCCCAACACATCCTCGTCACATCATTTCACACAGTGTAAGAGAGCCCCGTTCCTGTAACCACTGATTTCCACCCATCCGGCCATAATTTTTCTATCTTTTCTATACTTAGACCTACAGTATTTACATCCCTCTGTCGCACCATTCCATTCAGCGTGAGTGAACCATCTTCCAGTAAACACTAATTTCCATACATCCTATATTCACATGTCCTCTTTCATATTCCTGCATAGGCGTATTAACAAACATTCCCGGCACACCTTTCCATTGTGTTTTATTATCGACTCCCTCTAATCATTAATTTCCACATATTCGTTCTTCATTTTTCTGCTCTCATATCCCTGCTTAGGCTTTTATCTATGTCTTCACCTTTCCATTTACACATCCCTGACCTTACTACTACACTCGTCTGTCCTTACCTACCCCTAGTTCCTTACACATGCATTCTCACTTACTCATCCCACTTCACAGCATCTGTTCCTGCAAGGCTGACACAGCCAGCAGATAACTAACCCAAAAGACAAACATTTCTATCCAAATATACCTGTTTGCACATCTCTCCACACACATCCTTTAACAGCTGACAACCAGCTAACCCGCATACCATATTTCTAACCCATATACCACATTTCCAGCCACATATTCCTGTTTACATGTCATTTGACACTCATCACTACAACCGTATCCGAGTCTCACCCATGTGTCCTAAAATATGCTATCATCTTACTCATACATTCCTTCCTAAATGTTTCAGCTCACATCATCCCTCTTAACACACCATACACCTCCCTACCCACTCATTCACCTTTACACTCCCACCACCACCACCAGAGACCTAATAAGCCAGCGTTCCTCGCCTGTATATGTCACAAATCTTACCCGTGATACGTCAAGCAAGTCGGTGGTGATGACGAGCAGAAAGTAATGAACAGATCCTGCTGGCTAGTCGTTTATCATGAGATGCAAATTACTAAGATCTAAGTCACCAGTATGTTGATATTATGATGCATTGCATCAGTATTATCCTTTTCTAGGATTTACTTCTCCTTTGATTCATATTTCATCAGAGATAAAAGAACCCTACCGTAATTCTCCTCATTCCCTGGGTAGGCCAACTTGGAAAAAGTGGGCATAGGATGATGAAAAGATGATGATGATAACGAGGAAGACGACGACGATGATTGATGATGATGATGATGATGATGAGGAGGAGGACGGTTATCATCATCATCATCATCATCGTTATTATTATTATTATTATTATTTTATTATTGTTGTTGTTTTCTAGTATTAATATTTTCACAGAGATGATATGGTAGAGAGAAGTGTGATGAATGGAGTGATTGGGTTTGGAATGGAAGTATGAGTTAAGGGCGAGGAGAAGATAGCAGGAGATACCGAAGAAAATTATTGGTGGTAGTAGTTACTCTAGGCCGAGGTGGAAGGAGAAATGAGGCATGGGAAGAGAGGTGGTGGGAAAGAGATGGAGATGGAGATGACGAAAGAAGAGAGATCTTGAACTGGCCGGGGTGAACGAGGGAAGAAACTGGTTGGGGAGAGGAGGAGAGAGGGATGATTAGAGGAAGCAGGGTACCGTAGTGGGTATGAGTGGGAGGAGAGGAGGCTGTGTGTGTGTGTGTGTGTGTGTGTGTGTGTGTGTGTGTGTGTGTGTGTGTGTGTGTGTTTTGACTATCAAGAGTTTTTGTCCCTCGGGGGGAATACAGTTTGTAGTCAGCTTTGTAGTTTGGTAATAAGAAGGGAGAGGGGTGTGATTCCACAAACCAGTTCTTAAGTGGATCACAGACTGTTGCAGAAGTTTGTCAGTTCTTTTCAAATCGAGGGTGGCGTTGGTTTGGGGGAGTGGATATAAATACTGACGGGGTAGACTGTTATCGGTAGTGGTTGGCTGGATTGACTTAAATTTTTACGTCTGAAAATAGCGTAGTGTAGAAAAAGTTCTGAAAATGGGCAGGGGATGATTAAGCAGTTGAAATTATTAAATGCTCCACTCGCCTGGCTCCCCCATTCATCCTGCCTCATAGCCTACCTGGAAGTAATGTGAGAGAGAGAGAGAGAGAGAGAGAGAGAGAGAGAGAGAGACTCAGATGTTATCAGGGATTAATGTATGTTCTTAGTATTCATGGTGGACGGGCTAGCGGTACAACAAGGCGAAACAAAAGAGCATCATCCAAGTGGACATACCACTGAAGCCGTCCCAAAAACTGAGTTAAGAGGAATCACATCTGTGCATTCCTAGACTCGTATTCTCATCGGTTAAGGAAGGCCCCCAACACCTTTTCCTTATCAATTTATTTTTGGGTGTGGGTGGTTAGTATCCTTTTGTGCGTTATTTATGCAGAGTATGGCGATATTGGAAGGATTTATATAACAGAATAGAACAGTCAAGTGTAATAAGCACAATAAATCGCCTAGGAAATGGTGTTAGGGAGCTTCCTCAACCGATAAGAATAGGGGCCCTAGTCACTCCAACCCACCTTTGCCTGTAGGTGTTTACTAAGCATACGATGTTATCCGACACTTGCCACCCACAGCGCCTGTACAGTAGAAAGTCATCCCTGTCCCATTGTGGTGGCCGCGGTAACCTTTTGTGTGCGAGTAACTGTTTACTACGCCTACACGATATTGCCCTCCTCCTCCCCCAGGCCCCCATCTTTGTTGCTGACACGGTAACTAATTGCCTCATCGCCCGGTCTTACATTACCTGCACCGCCAAGGCACCTGTTAATTTACGCTAGGTGAAGTGGAGGATATAATACAAAATGATGATGGGGTGACTATTTTTTTCTCCCCTGTGGCTTGTGTCTTGCTGGTGTTTCATATTGTTTCCACCATAATTTTTATGAACGCCAGTCATGAAAGAAATTAGGTCTATTATGAAATGGTCATGAACTGGTGGTGGTAAGTCTTAGCAGGAGACGTGAAAAGGAGAGTATTGATGAGATAGTGGACTTTTTTTTGCCTCTTTCGTATGTGTCTTGCTGGTGTTCCGTAGTGTCATCAACTTCACCTATTGCTTACCGCCATATGTGAAGGGGATCATGTATACTATGAAATGGTAATGAGGTGGTGGTACATTTTTTCTGGCTGGGGAGGTGAAGGGAATATCTTGTTGAGGTGCGGTGTTCCACTCTGTCATCATCTTTTACATGCCATTTAATATGAAGTCGTCCTGTTAGATTACCTTCAGTCCAGCTGTATTCGTCATGTATGTAATTTTATTGATTTATTTTATTCAGTCTTACCTTATCTTTTTTTTTTTTTTTTACATTTTTTTCAGTGCATACATGTCACCATTTTTCTCATCTCTGTCTCTGTCTGTCTGTCTGTCTGTCTGTCTGTCTGTCTCTCTCTCTCTCTCTCTATATATATATATATATATATATATATATATATATATACAGAGAGAGAGAGAGAGAGAGAGAGAGTATTATGTCAGCTAGGCAATCACGGAGTGTGTGTGTTCATAACCATCAACAAACGTGTAAATCCAATGTCGTACACATCTACACGCACGCGCACCAGCACACTCATAAGTCCCTGCCTTCACACACACACACACACACACACACACACACACACACACACACACACACACACACACACACACACGCACGCACGCACGCACGCACGCACGCACGCACACACGCACGCACGCACGCACGCACGCACGCACGCACGCACGCACGCACGCACGCACACACACACACACACACACACACACACACACACACACACACACACACACACACACACACACACACACACACACACACACACACACACACACACACACACACACACACACACACATGTTGCATCAGTTGATAGCAGACAGCCTAGCCGGGCAGACTATTTTACTGTGAGCTTGTAATAAACTCCTTATCTAGCTGTTTGTACACTGAGTTTCTATCACCAAAGTATTGCAAGTTACACACACACACACACACACACACACACACACACGGGGTCCGTGCATCTGATGTAGGACTCACGCAGCCTTAGTCTCGTCGTAAAATTAAGGCGACAAATGTGGCCAGATATCACACGCTCCTCCACCTTCCTTCTGTTGTCCATTCTTTCCCTTTCCTATTGCCCTTCTTCCTGTTTTTCTTCTTTTCTCCCTCCTCTCTTTTTCCTTTTCCCTTCTCCCTGCTTTTCCTTCTATCGTCCCTCTTTTCCATTTTCTCTTCACTTTCTCCCTGCTTTTCCATTTCTTCTCCCTTCTCTCCCTTTCCTAGTGCCCTTCTTGTTTTTCCTTCTTTCCTTCCTCATCTCCATTTCCTATTTCTTTCTTCCTTGCTTCATTCTTTTCCTCAAACCCCTCTACCCTCCACTGTCTCACACTTCCTTTTGGCTCTTGCCTCCCTCCTTCATGTTCTCTCCTCTCCCGTCCTTTTTCGCTTCATCCCCCTTTCTCCCCGCTCCTCTTTCCTTCCCTTCTATTCCTTCTCCCTCACTCTTCTTCTTTCCGCCGCCCTGCTTCCTTCCCGCGCCACTTCCTCTTTCCCACCGGTACTCCCCCGCCCCGTCCTCTGGCTATAGTACATCGGGTCTGCAAGTTGTCCCACACTCGTAGAATGACCAGTATAGAGGGAGACATAGTGAGGCAGTACATGAGGGAGGATAACGTGTTGTGGATAAGGAGGAGTCCATACCGAGTGGAGACAGATATACCTAAGGGTTTTATGCCCCGGTCACTCCTTGCAAGATGCGACGTCAGTTAACAGAAAATAAAATAAAGAGTCATATCGAGACTGATGCGGGCTCATCTTTCGCCCTGATCTACACCACAGAGTTACACCACAAGACGGGATATTACATGGTGAATAATAGTGTTTTGTGTGGCAGGTGAGGGAGGGACGAGGAATGGTGGTGGTGGGGTATGGTGGAGATGAGGGTTGACAGGGGACGGGTGGTGGTGTTGGTGGAGGGGAGGGAGAGGTAAGACTAAGAGTGGAGATGAAGGTGGACAGGGCACGAGAAAGATTATGGTGGATAGGGGACGGGTGGTGGTGATGGTGGTGGTAGGGTGAGAGTGGAGATAAAAGTGGATAGGGTAGGGGTGTAGATAAAAGTGGAGGATGTAAACAAGAGAGAGAGAGAGAGAGAGAGTGAGCGTGTGTATTGGGGTTAGAGGAAAGTTTTGCAACTGCTCTCCGTTTTGTTTTTCTGTTTGCGTATTCTTTTTTGATATTTTTAAAAATGTGTGTGGATTTGTGTAAAGTCCTAATATTTCATGAGGGAAGATGAACTTAATTTTTCGTTAAGTATTAGAAGTTCCATCACATGGCCTCCTAGGAATCACTCCCATTCTATTGGATTGCGTAACAAACACTGATGGGAGAGGTAGATGGATGACTGAAGCAAGATAAAAAAGGTGTGTAAAGAATATGATCTTTATATCTTGGAATAGACCATCGGTGACTCTCCCAGATCGGCAAATATTATTTTATTCTGTGCCTCGTTACTTGATAAAGAGGGACCCGGGTTTACTTGGGTCGCGGCACAGACACCATACTGTTGGGTGTTTTCTTTTGTTGTTTCCGATTTCGAACATAGAATAGACAGACCTTTCCCTGAAGCCCAACAGTTTTCTGACGTTCAACAGATCCCACTACATCCCTTCACATCTTGCTGCGTGGACATTAGTACACACATATGTTAGGATCGTCTCAAAAGGTTAGGGACAAAATGAAGATGGTTCCCTTCACTCTCACTCTCCAAGTAACAAACCCAGATTCAAGGAGTCAGATAAATGGCTTGGGTTGCTAGTAAACAAGGACCAGCTGTGGTCAACGGTAACAATGTTAAATTCATACATAAAAATAGTGTGTTGTTCGTGTTTGTTCTTTAGTGTTTGCCTAATAAACAAGTTACTGAACGGTGGTTTACATAGCAACATTTTTCTTATCATTTCCCAAGATATCAGGCTATTAGTAGATAAATGCATTAATCTTCTGGAGAGCTAGGTAATTTGATATTACCAACCTTGTATTATGTTTATATGTTTGCCAAATCCGGACTCTGCTGGGCGGTGGCAGTCTACTGACCACAGCCCCGCCCAGGACTGGTGTACCGGGTCACTTCCTGGCCTTATATGTGGCCACCACACCACCTTGTGTAGAATATACACGTACAGTCAGTTTTTTCTCTCAGGCACATGGTTTAATAGGAAAGACAAAACAAGCAGGATAAAAAATCTAATTATGGCAAGCCACTTTGTGAACGACAGACAAGGAAGTCTGGTCCATCTTGCCAGCAGTGACCTACTGGCCACCTGCCCTGCCCATGTTTTTACATTCCGACTCGTTCTCGATCTCCCTGCTGGCTGTCTCACTGTAAGCACTTTAGTGTGTGTGTGTGTGTGTGTGTGTGTGTGTGTGTGTGTATGTGTGTGTGTGTGTGTGTGTGTGACGGGAGGGATTGTCGGTACTGTTAGTGATGTTATACTTTTCGATGCTGCTAGTTCTGTTGTTACAATAATGTCTACCCTTGTTACCTCACTGTTAGTGGCAGGTTTAACGTTGCTTATGTTGTTACCATGATTCGTATATACCTTTGACAGCACTGCTATGAATAGTGATTTATTTTATCACGTTATCACTTGCTTCGGCCTCAGTGTTATAATGCTTTACTGTTAGTTTGGTAATACCAAACGATTTTATTCAGCTTACGACTGCTCTTCCGTTTTCAAAGGGTTAAATCACGTACCCTGAATCACCAAGCCTATTAGAGCATACACGCCCACGTATAGTTGATGAACGTGTACTCTGGATACCCAAAATTCCTCAGGTTTTTATCCCTTTGCCTCATCTACGACCCTTCCGTTCATTTCAACCAGAAGTACCGGTACCTGCTGTCTCGCCTGAAAACGTTTCTTAAACCAAACTCCCCTATTTACAGTCAGAATTCATCCATGGTCTTCCAAATTCATCTCACTATTCGTCCCATTTTGTGTAATTATTGGACATTTATAGTGGCCTATTTTCGTTCTATTTCAACATCAGCTTAATATTTAGCTTGGTAGGTGGTGGCGACAATCATCACTCACTTGATGTAATGCGCCTGCTTCTTCCCTCATCTTTATCATTCTTTTTCTGTGTCTGCCCTCTCTCTTCCTGTTTCTCACTAGCACCCACAAACACCCAGACACAAGCCTCCACAAACACACCCAGACACAGGCACTCATAAACGCACCCAGACACGCACTCACTAACACACCCAGACACAAGCACTCACAAACACACACACACACAAACACCCACAAACACGCCCAGACACAAGCACCCACAAACACACACAGACACAAACACCCACAAACACACACACACACACAAGCACCCACAAACACACACAGACACAAGCACAAGCACCCACAGACACACAGACATTGACCCTGTACATGTTAGGACAGCAAACAGTGGTGGGGGAAGGTGGCATTGTTCCACGCAGTCAGGCCAACACTACAGCCCTCCAGATTGACAGTGTGGGTCATAGTACAGGAAGAGGGACAGGTTAAGTGTCATCAGGTAACTTTAATCCATCAGGATAAAATGTACAAGAGGCATCAAAAGTCCTGTCATCCTTCCTGCTTTTCTGACAGTGCACGTTGAAAATCAGCATTAGGGATCAGCAAAAACCAAGACTGATGACTTCATTTGGTTTCAGATCAGTGTTATAAGCGTCGTTCGTTGCAGGTCCATTACACTGATTTTCTGAGTCCGTGGAGAGAGAGAGAGCATTGACTATGAGGGTCGGTCAGGTCCTCGGCGTCTCCACCCATCTGTTTCTTCTGCCAACAACTGGTTCTCCGAGTTGGTGGTGGTAGTGGTGGTGTGGTAGGGATGAGTTGTTGGCAGACTAGGTTGATGTGGTGTTGGCAGAAGAGGGGTGGATGTTAACTGTCACCGGCTGTGGGGGTGGGCGTTAACTAGCCGGGTCACGCTTGGTAACCTTTATGTTTTTGTTAGTTCCTGGTCCACAGGAAACCCGGACTTCTCCAAGAAAGAAGGGATAAACCCAGAATTAACATTCCTCATGTTGGCCAAAAAGGAATGGGGAAGGAGTGTCTATAAGGCAAGCGCTGACTGAGAAAGGGAAGTACTCGTATTGTTTTGGCTGTGTCCGTATATGTCAGAGTCTGATATGTCATGAACCAACAAGAAGAAATAATTGACCTAGGCTAAAGTATTAAAGAACATTCTACTGGCAACCACATTAGATGTCAGCCAGTTTTGCGTCTGAATCATAGACAGGGTGACTGGAAAGAAAGAAACTGATATATATGTTATCACTGAGCTGCAGTTACTCCGAACAACGGTATACCCCGAATACATACGATTTTTTTTTTTTTTTTTTTTTTTTTTTTTTTTTCGCGATCAGTGTCACTAATAATGATACTTTTTAATGAAGGACATCCGCTGCTTTTTAATGAAGGACACCCGATTTTCTGCTTCCTAGTGAAAATAAACCACACACATGTAGATTGTAGTCATTTTTACGAGATGAAATATTTGTAAGTACATAAAATCGAGATCCAGCAGATATAAAAATAAATATTAGTCCAGTGTTCTATAGAAGACTTGTGAGCTTCTGCCGAGACTGCAACAGGCCGTCCTGCCCAGGTGTCACCCTCACATGGATGTCTTTATTATGACAACGGGAGTATAGGAAACTAGATGCAGAGCCTGTTTTTGACGGGGGAGATTAGAGATACACGCTGCCTGTCCTGCAGGATGTTTTGGGGAGAGGTGGAAAGAGTGAGAAGAAGTAGGGACAAGAGGGACTGTGTTTTAAAGAAAAAAAAAAAAGGTGGAGGAGGAGGAGGAGGATAGAATAAAAGATGAGGTGGGGGGGGGAGAAAAGAAAAAGGGGAGGAAACAAGAGAAAGAAAAGGGCAAGATGGACGGAAGAGTTAAAAGAAGCAAAGGGGGAATAGAATCCAGGTGAGGTGATCAACATCTTGTATTTAGTAAACAGCTACGATTTTTAAGGAACACTTGGTAATCCACGTTGTTCTGTGTCTTAGTCCTGTCTGCTGCTTTACTTAGTTTATACCATGGTATTGCTGCTGCTGCTGTAATAATTATGATTATTTTTAAATAATAATAATAATAATAATAATAATAAAATATTGTTATTATCATTATTATTATTATTATCATCATGATCATCATCATGATCATCATCACCATCATCATCATCATCATCATCATCATCATCATCATCATCATCATCATCATCATCCGGACATCCTTTCCCAACCTATGGCAGGGTGAGGAGTAGTAACGTCCAGACAGCGTAAGTTTGCGCAATGCATCGGGCCACGCTTCCATTTACTCATCATTCAAGCCCACGAATCTTGGTTGTACCAGATGGGGGGAAAAAAAAAAAAAAAAAAAAAAAAAAAAAGGCTTGTTGGATGAGTTTGAGAGAGTGCGTAAGAAACGGAACCTAAAGGTGAATGTAGGGAAGAGTAAAGTGATGGTCTTTGAGAGAGATGAAGTCAGTGAATGTACAGCGAGGTTGGATGGTGAGGAATTGGAAAATGTGAGTACGTTTAAGTACTTGGGTAGTTTGATGAGTAAGGATGGAGGTTTGGAGGGTGAAGTGCTTGAAAGGGTACAGCAGGGAAGAAAGGTTGCTGGTTCTTTGAAAGCAGTGATAAGAAACAGGGAAGTGAGCATGGAAGTGAAAAAGTTACTACTTGACAGTATTGTGATACCAACTCTAACGTACGGAAGTGAAGCTTGGACATTGTTGGAAGGACACAAGTCAAGAGTGAGAGCAGTGGAAATGTGTTATTTAAGAGGAGCCTGTGGAGTCACGTGGAGAGACAGGCTGACGAATGAGGATATAAAGGAGCGTTGTGGTGTCGATGTGGATGTGATAGGAAGCGTTATGAGGAACACACTGAGGTGGTTTGGCCATGTGGAGAGGATGGAGGGTGAAAGACTGACGAAGAGAGTGTATGTGAGTGAGGTGGAGGGGGGAAGAGGGAGGGGGAGGCCGAGGATGAGATGGAGAGATGGGGTGGAGAGGTATATGAGGGAGGGGGGTGTGAGTTGGGAGCAGGGCAGTGAAATGGCGGGGGACAAGGCGACTTGGAGGCGATTTGTTTGTGGCCACCCCAAACGGGATTGAGGCGTCTGGCAATATATATATATATATATATATACTAATCTGATAGAGTCAGTCCGAATGCTGTCAGGTTAAAAACGGGTGCCAAATCCCTGGATGTGCGCTTCGCACACAGTTCATCCAGCCAGCTCGGTGTCTTGTCGGTCTCATAGCCTCACCAACTTCCATACCCGTCTTCCTCACACACTCATTCACTATATCCCTCCACCTTCTCTTTGGCCTTCCTCGCCTCCTCCCTCCTTCAAATTCGCTCAGATATACTTTTTCACCACTCTATTGTCATCCATTCTCTCCACGTGACCATACCATCTCCGTACATTCTTCGATTCCGGTGTCCACAGACTTCCTTACTTCGCATCTTTCGTGAATCACATCATTCCGTATCCTATCCACTCTCTACTCCCCATACATTCCTCAGCAGTCCCATCTCCACTGCTCTTACTCATGACTTTTCATTTTCATGCAACACCATAGTCTCTCATCCATATTTTAAAGCTGGCATTAACACTCCATCATGTTAGCCTCGCGCAGCTGCAACACTCAAGCCTCTGTTTTTTATCAAGGTCATCATAGCACCAGCTACTTTTCTTCCTTATGTCACTCTACTTTCCATTTCTTTTGCACATTATCCTCTCTCTTCTATCACTGTACCCAGGTATTTGAACTCTCACCAATTCCAGTCTCTCCATTCACTGTAACATCACACTGAGGTCACCTTGTTTCTCAATAACCATCACTTTACTCTTTTCTACATTTACTCTTAAGGCACGACGCTCAGGCATCTACAAAACTCTGCATTAGTGTGCCAAGCTCTTGTCCGGTAATGCAAGTAGCACTGCATCATCAGCATATAACACATTTGAGATATTTCATCTATCACCATTCATTACCATCGCCATCCCTCTCTCCATTACTCGTGTTTATACTTATCACCCCATCCATATATATATTGAACAACCATGGGGACATCACACAAGCTTGTCGCAAGCCCACATTGATCGTGAACCATTCAGTTAGATGCCCATTTACCCTTACGCATGCGTCACTACCTTGACAGCACCTAGCATCTTACCATCTACACCGCACATGCGCAAAACCTTCCACAATTCTTCTCTGTCTACTTTGTCGTATGCTTTTTCTAGATCCATAAATGCCATAAACACATTATTATTCTTAATCATATTGTTATTAATAAATAATAGTAATTGATAATAATAATATTATTATTATTATTATTATTATCATTATTGTTATTTTTATTATTATTATTATTATTAGTAGTAGTAGTAGTAGCAGTATTGTCAGTAGTATTGTATCAACTTTCTTCCTTGATATTCTTTCTGTTGTTCTTTCCTTTTTGTCCCTTTATGTTTGTCCTCTCTTCTCGTACCTTATCAGTCACTGTCTTTTCACTTTGTGTAATCCAGTGGTAGGTGGGGGCGCTCACCATCCACTCACTTGATGTAGTGCTGCTGTCGGGTGTCTGCCCTTTTCCTCATCTCCATCCTTCTTTCCTTCCATCCTCTTCTGTCTTTCTTTCCTTGTCCTTCTGCCTACGGGTGACTTTACACTCCCTCTTCTGTCTTTCTTTCCTTCATTCTTTCCACTTCCTTCTGCCTGTGGGTGGCTTTACACTGAGTGACAAGCCAAATGGTTTCCTGAACACCAGGAAACCATTTACTAAGCTGGAGTGGTAACCATATAACCAAATTTTTGCGCCTGGTGGTTTAGTGAGTAATTATTGCGCTTCAGTCGGATGGAGCCGGTGAAGGTTTATATCCAAGGGATGGTTGGGGTTGATTGCTCATGTAATGCCACTCAGGGATGAGTGAGGCTGGTCACTCATCTTAAATGTCGGGACCAACTGCCTAGCTCCGGGCTCCTAGCTCCTCATGGGGCAATGATGGATGGATTGATGGTTAAATTAATCCTCATCGCGCCCTCTATATGTTTCCTTCCTTCTACTCGGTCTTTTATCTGCAGTGGAACCGACAAAACAAGCCCCACGAAATCTCACTGTGACTAAACTAAGGGACTGCACTACCATCTGTCCCAACTCATAGACGCCATTCCTCCATCTTGTCTGTAGCCTAAATCCATCTCTTCCATTCATATGTTTCCGTAATTACATTTTCTACATTTACTCCCATCTCTTACACCTGTCTCCTCTCCCTCCATTTCGCCTGTCCCCTACCTTCTACTCTTGTATCCATCCACTTCTGTAATTGCATTTCTACGTCCCAGGCCAATCCACTCACTCACATACGAGTACACCCCTCGGCTCTCACCCATATAGCCCGTGTTCTACCTCACCTCTTCCCATCCACTCCTCTTACTGTAAATCCTTCATTCCATCATATAACTTACCACATACTATTCGTAACTCTGTCCCTCCAGCTCTTCTTTGTTCTGCCTCTTCTCTCTTCGCCCATTTTTGTAACTACATTTTCTACATTCCATCTCAATCCACCCTCTCATTTATCCCTCTCAACCCTGTCCATCTCAGTCCACCCTCTCACTTTTCCCTATCAACCCAATCCATCTCAGTCCACCCTCTCACTTATCCCTGTCAGCCCTGTTCATCTCAGTCCACCCTCTTACTTATCCCTCTCAACCCTGTCCATCTCAGTTCACCCTCTCACTTATCCCTATCAGTCCTGTCCATCTCAGTCCATCCTCTCACTTATCCCTCTCAACCCTGTTCATCTCAGTTCACCCTCTCATTTATCCATCTCAACCCTGTCCATATCAATCCACCCTCTCACCTCCATCAACCCTGTCCCTTCATTTCTTCTGTGTTCTGCCTCTCTTCCTCTCGTCTCACCTGGCGAACTGTAGTCCATCATTCCATCTCAGCCCAGAGGGGCCAAGCGAGCAGCACAAATCGGTTCGGTAGCCATGAAGAAGCAGAATTCATTTACCTCCCAACCTGACTCCCAAAGTTTCTCTTATCTGGTGGTGGTGACGGGCGATCTGATAGGCGCTTTGCTTAAGGATTTCTCGTCGTAGGTCGGGATAAATTACGTTGATAAATGCTCGGTTGTTAGGTTAGTTTAGATTGTCCGGTTCCTTGATAACTTAAGATTTTATGTGGTGTAGGTTACCCAAAGTTTCTTCATGCCACGTTAATTCCTAAACTGGAGGGTTACAAGGTCATGAACTAGTCGCCAATTCCACCAGACTGGATAAAAGGAGGCAGGTTCATAAGGAAGAGTGTGTGTAATTAATTCACCGGGTCGGTCAGAATCATTGATGGTCGTGATCGTCAGCTTTTACCCTCCCTCAAGGGAGCTGAGAGCTCATACAGTCCGATCTAAGGGCAAGGCTGTGACCTGCACACACACACACCCGTCCTCTTGCTCAAGGGGGACAGTAACCGCCCACTTCGTCAGTGAAACTTTTCGCAGCCTGAGCGAGGCGCGAACTCCCGTCTGCCAGATGGCAAGCGAGAACGCTACCACTGAGCCAGCGAGCGTATGTGTTTCATATTTCAGTAACGGGTGTTTTACATCTTGTAATCACTCAGTCTACGACATACTGGTAATTTTCCATTGTTCAGTAACCACCACATATAAGTGAGCGGATGGTTATTGCTGAGTTTTCATGATTCAGACGCCGCTTGAATGCACTGACAACTTCTTTTCGCCAAATCTGCACAGTCAAGAAGGGAATGCTGAGAAGACTGTTATATGTGTACACAGCCAAGATTACCGGAACTCAGCATGACGTGATGGCATTGGTTAAACGGAAGCCTACTTACCTGTCCCCGAATGATATTACGCGAGACAGAGATCAACTAGACTCCGAGAGTGTGGCACAGCGCTCTTCCAATAAAGTATCCAGTCGTTGTGAGGAGTCTTTAAAAACACCTGGAATTCCTGATGGGCTTACATTTCCCACACTTCAACATTATGTCAGACATAAATATTTACATGGAGTCATCCTAACTGAGATAAAGAGTCGTTCTTGATGTCACTGATGCTATGAATTGGTGATATAGCTTAGTGTTTATTTCTAAGATGGCGAGGCTAAATGAGGAAGAGGGTGAAGGTTAGGGAGCAGGTGAGGATGGTTGGTGTTATGCACACATCCCCCTGTGCTGGCTTGCATTAGCAAGCGGCGTTGGGTGTATTGGGTAGGGTAGGGTCTGCCAGAGAGTGAGTGATACAGTTTAGTACGGCATGGCACGGTACAGTAAGGGTATAGAACAGGTACGGTGTGTTGCGGTACAATACAGAACGATACAGTGTAGTGCGGTATGGTATGGTATGGGATGTTGAAGTACAGTATAGTATTACTCACCACCTTTGTGGTGGGTGGGACAAATTATGCACTCTACTTTAGTTGACATGTGATCATTGATTTCCAGCATTTTTAGTGCTTGTGATTAACAGGTGGAGTAGACTGTAGCACCAGTCGAACAGGGTAGAACTCTCGAGGTTGATGGCAAGCTGGTGACTGGGAGAGCTGGAGCTCCCGTTTCACCAGCCCTCAGGACTGAATCCTGACCATCTCCCTTTTCTGAACATTTTCAGTGCATTCATTTACACAGAGAGTAGGCCAGCATGCTCTCATAATACCTCTACCTTCAACTGTCTACACCACACTACATGCGCATAACATATCACACCTTCTATTCACGTCTTTAGTAATGGCCACTGCAATGTTACTGTCAAATGAGGTGGTACCTCGGATTGCCACCACCGGCAGGGTAGGGCTGGCGGCACAGGGTCCTCCCAGTCGCCATCACGCGACTGTGCCAGCAGCGACTGTTGCTATTTCCGGGAATGCTCGTCAGCGAAGAAGTGACAGTGCGGCCTTATTCTTTACCAACATCCGTGGCCTTACCACAAATTTAAACTTACTTCATTTTTTCCTTCAGTCCATATCCCCTTTGGCCCTTTTCCTCACAGAACCACAAATCTCACCCTCTACCGATATATCTCCATTTTGTTTTCTTGGTTACCATCTCCTTACAAACTTCCGTAACAAGGGCGGCACCTGTTCTTATATCAAATCCCAATATGCAGTTGACACTATTTTAAACTCACTTCATCCAGTTTTGATTACTCATTATATAAACTAAATTGTCAAAACACTACCAAATATATTTGTGTAGTTTATCTTTCCCCCAGTGCTTCTTCGGAACCCAGTGTATTTGATTCCATATCCACTCAGTTGAGTCACCTTAAACTTGCCTTGGCACCGAAATTACCATTTTGGGTGATTTTAACATACATAATGTTGAATGGTTATTGCATTCTGCCCGGACTGACGACGCTGGTCTAGAGTGCGAGCTGTTTGCGGAATCGTTTAATCTCACCCAGCTGGTAAAGCAACCAACCAGAATACCTGATAATCCTGACCATAATGCCCATCTCTTGAAATTATTCTTGACAAATAATCCAGATCAATACAGGATAGAGGTACTGTCACCACTTAGATCCTCTGACCACAATCTCATCAAAGCCTCATTTGTTAACCCTCCCACACCTCCCGGTTCTGAACCTGTCAGGGTGACCCGATGGCACTTTGATAGGGCAGACTGGGATGGATTTAGAAATTATCTTGCTGACATTCCATGGCAGTCTTTCTTCTCTAGTGATCCCAATTCTACCCAGTCCCACATTTGCGACTTAATACTAGCTGGTATGGATTTATTCATACCAAGTCAACAGTTCACTAAAGATTGAACTCTCCAAAATGGTTTGATGGCAACTGTGCCAGAGCAACAGCTTAAATGTCTTTAGCATATAACTCTTACTTAAAATAAAAAACATCTGAATCACTCTCCCAATTTAAAATTGCAAGAAATCATGCAGAAGCTGTATTAAATCTATCTAAATCAAACTTTCTTCAAAAGCAAGCATCAAAACTACTTAACAACCCTAATGACAATAGAATATTCTGGTCAACTCTTAATTCATTCAAAAATAACTTTAACAAGTCATCTTCCATTCCCCTACTAAAATCTTCAGATGGCAACATTACAAATGACCAGCGTAGAAAGTAGATATCTTTGCCAGTACCTTTGCCAGAAACTCTACAATAAACGAAACCAGCCAGAATGTCCCAGTACTGGAACTTGATTCTCCCGAAATTGCCCCACTTAAAATACAGACAAGATACGTAAAATCCATCCTAGACAATTTACCTACCAACAAAGCTCCAGGCCCAGATGGAATTCCGCAAATTGTTTTGAAAAAGTGTTCCCCTGAACTTACCTATGTCCCAGCTAAATTATTCAGACTATGCATACGTACTTCTTCATTCACAAATTCATGGAAAGAAGCCAATATCCACCCAGTTCCGAAGAAAGAAAGTTCGTCTTACCTCTCCGATTACAGACCAATACTGTAGCTGTCACATCTTCTCTTAGTAAGATATTTGAAACTTTAATTAATAAGCACATTGTTAAACATCTTGAATCCAACAACTTAATTAGTGTGATAGACAATATGGTTTTCGCCACGAAAGATCCACCATTGACATACTCAATCTCTTAACTCATACCATCCATCAATCAACTGATCTTTTTGGAGAAACTCATGCAGTAGCTCTTGATATCTGCAAAGCTTTCGACAGATTATGGCACTGTTCCCTGCTGTCCAAACTCCCTTACTATGGACTAACATCTTTTGTTCTTTTGATTTCTTCATATCTTAGTGACAGGAAAATAAGAGTAAAAGTTGATGATGTATATTCCAATTTCCACTCAATTAACGCCGGCGTGCTGCAGGGATCAGTTCTGGCGCCAACCCTATTTCTGGTTCATATTAATGATCTCTTATCTGTCACCCACAATCCCATTCACTTATATGCAGATGACTCAACACTACATAGTTCATTCACATTCAGACACCCATTTACAAAGTCTAATATCTCTACCTCACAACTCAGTACAGCCATCTCCATAAATCAAGATCTATCTACGATCAGTGAATGGGGACAAAACAACCTTGTCTCTATTAATGCTAGTAAAACTATATATATACAGTTTACTAATAGACAGATATTGCCAGATTCGTACATTACCTTCAGTGCTACCAATATTCCCATTTCCAAAAGCATTGAAATTCTTGGCGTCTCACTTAACAGTGCCCTCAGCTGGACCTCTCATGTCAGATCACTTGCTAAAACCGCCTCAAAGAAAGTTGGATTATTGTACAGAGTCCATAACTTCTTCGTCGATGAGCAGTTAGCTATAATTTATAAGAGTCATGTGCGCTCTCAGCTTGAATATTGCTCACCCTTGTGGAATGGATGTGGAGAGGTTGCATTAAGACAACTAGACAAAATTCAGAACAAAGCTGTTAGAATCATTAACAACCCTGCCATTACATAATAAACTACCTCCTCTGCAAGTAAGAAGGAATGTTGCCTCGCTTGCATTATTTTACAGATATTTCTTTGGCAAATGCTCAGACGAAGTTGCATCCATGGTGCCACCTCTCCATGCCTTCCCTCGTGCTACACGGGCATCTTTTTTTTTTTTTTTTTTTTTTTTTTTTTTTTTTTTTTTTTTTTTTTAACGTGTCCGACTCTGGGCAAAGGCTCAGGGCCTATTTCTTGGGGGCAGTGGCCTATCCCAAGGCCTAGTAGTCCACCTACACCTCCACATGTCACCACTTCGGCGCTAACACCCACTGTCCATATTGAATACATGCTAGGACTGTCTCATACAGGACAGGTGTACTGGTATTAGCGGGGGTACTTTTACGACATGTCGGCGGATCATCTGGTAGATCAGGAAAGTCTGCTTTTTAGGAAATTCAAATCCTTAAACTGTTCCCTGCCCCAGCCGGGATTCGATCCTGGGTCCATTCGGACTGCAAGCCGCCTCTCTACCGATTCAGCCACCGCGTCATGACTGGAATGTCACTCAGCCATATTGCAGAACTTCTGCCTACCAGAATTCTTTCATTCCCATACTGCATCTCTCTGGAACTCGCTTCCCGAGTTGTTTCCCTCCAAATTTCAACCCACAGCTGTTCAAGTCTAACTGTTACAGATATTTTATGAACAGAGGACACCAGTAATCTGGTGTATGGATTATTTTTTTTCTTTTTTACTCATTTGTTTTTCCTTCCTCCGTTCTGTTATTTATTTAAAAAAAAAAAAAAAAAAAAAAAAAGGCGAAGTCACGCAGCGCCTAAGTGGTTCACACCCATATTGCATAAAACTCTTAAACTAAAGGTGCTAGCAAATAATTTACTGAACGCATGTATTCATTAAAACTAGTTCAAGATATGCAGGTCATGTGTAATCGATTCCGGTTTAATTGCCCTACCCTTTTTCCCTTCACATTCTAATTATCCGTCTCTTTACCTCCTACTATATTCCTCTTGTCCTTAGCCTGTGACGCCGATCATTTCGTACGTCCTCCTTCCTGTCTGTTTATCTTTTCGTCTTCATCTCATGATAACCTTGAGGCCAAAGAGTAGATGCTGTGGATAAGAGTTGCACCGGTGCAGTTGTTAAGGCTGATACCGACTGCATTCCATAGTCACACTCCATACTGCCGCACCTTACACTGCAGCCATAAACATTGCCTTACAGTGCCACACTTCACACAACTATCACACTCATTTCCTCACGCTGCCACACCACATAATGCTATACCACACACTGCCGTACCACATATTCATATACTACACACTGCCACATCTTATGGTCAGACTTCAAACTGCCACACTCCATTCCCATCTCCCACCCCTCACATTGCCACATCACATATACCACACTCATTTCTGCATCCCATTACCACACCTTTTGGTCAAACCTTACCTTGTTACACCCCATGCTCATCTCCCACACCTCATTAACACTCCACACGCATACTTCTTGGCCACACCTTACCCTGGTACACCCCACACTCAAATTCCACGTTTCATACTGCCACATCACTCACTTCTACACCGTATGGTCACATTTCACATCGCCACACCCCATACTAACTCGCAAACTTCACACTGCCACACCCCATTCTCAGCTCCCACACTTCACATTGTCACACCGCATGCAGTCTTTAGCTCTCCCAACCCTACACAAAGATTTTATCCTCTCCAGGTTCTGCTTTTAAGTACTTCGCCTTTTAGCGTCCCTTAGCACTTTACTTCCAGCGATATGTATCGCAAGATGCAGGGTGTTTCTGAGGGCGTGTTATATCGCTATCAGGCCTTCATCAGAGGTGAGAGTGTGTTGCAGGTGATGTGGACAAGGGTGAGAGACGGATTTCTTATTTTTACCTTTGATTTTCATCTTCAGTTATGAATGAATGTAAGCGTGACCGATTTTCACGAGACATTGATTTTGTTTTATTTTTTAATTTGTTTCTGAAACTTTACCGTCCCCCTCTCTCTCTCTCTCTCTCTCTCTCTCTCTCTCTCTCTCTCAATATACTTCTTTCACTTGGCCTAGATTTTCGTCCTTTTTGCTGCTTATATCCCGTGGCCATGTGACAAAAAAAAGCAAAGTTGCTGCTCCACATCCTCTCCATAGCATTTTTTTGTGAACAGCATCAAATTATAGTATTAATCTATTGCTATAACTCATGAATCAAGATAAAACATACAGCAGTTTAAG
>NC_137046.1:2657458-2816882 GCF_032717465.1 Coenobita brevimanus | reverse complement strand
CCTGATAAAGCAGTTAATAATAAAAAACGAAGTCGAGATATTAAGCCCGTGTGTAATTCACTTATCTAGCCATTTTATAGTTCAAGAGATAAATAGTTCAAGTTATCAAATCGAGTGGAACGCTAACTCATTTATCACTCATCACTAATTTATCCCCTCGTACATCTCCACTCGATAAAACACTCACTCTTCAGAGTACATTGGAATATTAAACGGATTTCAGAGTTTGTTTGATAAAGCACTCCAGTTATCTCCTATTTATCGTTTGACTTGAATATATCTTTTGAAGTTATCCAGAATGCAGTATGTGTAGACCAGGATTAAACCCACTTGTCGCTTGTTAAAGATAATTCATTTAGCCATCAACTTAAGTGGATATTTAAACTATTATTGGCTTTTGTTTTCAGGGAGTATGTGTAGAGAAAGAAACTGGTTTCACTTAATAAAGGCACTTAGTTATCAAATTAAGTGGAAAACATTAAACGTACACTTTATTATAGAGGATTTGAGCTGGACCAGACCCACTTATCTCAGTCCACTTGGATAATCGCACTTAGTTTTCAAATCGAGTGGAGTAATAATCACTTCTCATTGCCCACTGGATCAGGTTTTTCGTTATCAGGTGATGTGAAGCTTGAGAGATCAGAGGCGCTTATTTCTTCATCTGATAGTGCCCACGAGTTTGATAACACAGTCTTTCCTATATAAAAAATTGAGATCGACAGAATATTGGTTAAAGCTTCTAAGTGATTGTATTCATCCTTTCCAGTTCAGTTGTCGTTCCTGAAGTGGTCGTTGTGACTTTAGGGGTCGTATTAGATGCAGCTTGAGTTGTTAAGTGAAGAGGTAGGTAGCTGGGCGTGATGGTATGAAGGGCGGTGTGAGGTGAAGCCAAGTCGTTGTGGTCGTAGTATATGAAGAGGCTTTGGGTACTGGTGGTCGTGATGAGGTGGGGTGTCGTCTTGGGTGCAGCTGGGTCGACGTGGGATGCAGCTGAGTCGTTGTTGTCGTCCTGTCGTGCACGAGGAGGTAGGTGCAGCTGGTCGTTGGTAGCTTGAGTAGTCGTGAGAGAGCAGGTGAAATCGGTGATGGGTACAGCTTGGTCGTAGGTCGTTGCTTAAGGGGGTCGTGAAAGACGTGCAGCTTAGTCGTGCTTGTAGAAGTCGTGGGAAGCTGAGCAGGTAGATGCAGCTGCAGCATTGACTGGAATGTAAGGAAGAGAGGAGCAGTTAATTTGCCGATGGAGTACACCTGGTCATGGAGAACTTGGGATGACTTATAGCTGGTCGTAGTAGGTTGTGAGGTCGCAGGAGGTCGTGCAGCTGAGTCAGTCTTGTCGTTCTGGCTTGGTTGGGGCGTGGCTGAAGCGACGAGACGAGACGAGAGAGTGTGAGAGAGGGTGGCTTCTGGCTCAGCTCCAAGATACTGAGACAAACTGGCACCTGAAAGGAGAGCATAGAATAGCATAAGACACACGAAGCGAAGCGTGGAGAGAGAGAGAGAGAGAGAGAGGGAGAGTGTGTGTGTGTGTGTGTGTGTGTATGTGTGTGTGTGTGTGTGTGTGGCGTATTAGTAGCGTAGTAGTAGTAGTAATAGTAGTAGTAGTATAGGTAGGTGTGGGTGTCGTCGTAAACAGTGAGAGTTGTGATGCACGGAGATTTTGATAATGATCTCTTACAGGTAACAGATATACAAACTGTAACAAGTGATAGGTAGAAAGAAAGCTGGACAGACATAAGAAGCGACAGATCACTTATTGTATCTGCTAATTCTAATCAGTAGTGTAATATACTTATGGCAACTGGAGAACAATATGGCAATCAGTAACCTGGTCACGTCATAGCCCTAAGCACGGACCCACGGCACAGACACCAGCATCAAAATATTGCCCATATTACTAATATGTCCAAATACTCGTAAGAACACATTCTGTATAGGTTTTCCCTAATATTCCAGCATCCCCTCCACCCCCCCACACAAAAAAATCACGGCATTTTTATTTTTTTTATTTATTTTTATTTTTTTCAATTTTTTTCTTCCTTCAGAATATTAGTCGAACTACGAACAAACCTGATTCCATATTTTTTTTTTTTTTTTTTCCAGCCAACTTCTTTTCTAAAATTTACTTTGCAGTTTTCTTCCACTTTTCAGACTGATACAAAAAGTATGATAAAACTATGGGCAGTCATAAAACATTCAGTTCCAGAAGGTCATATTTATTTTAATCATGCTGGTCTACAGTATCTCCTAACGATTTGTTCAGGTTAAAGGTGGACTTTATGGACTGGTGGGGTCGGGGGTCAGGTACATCCCTCATTAACCCCATCACAAACAGACCGATTCCCCAAACTGAAAACTGTCGTCCTGTGGCAGCCACCTAAGAATGACGTCCTCATTCTGAAGGGACTGAGATTCAAATAATCACTTGGGCAGCTCCAACAATTTCTTTTGTTTTCTAGTTTCCTTTTCCTGTAAATATCCATGAACGTTTTTTTTACCCTTTTTCTCAACAGCATCAAAATATTGCCCAAGTTACGTACAAAAATAGAGTCCATATATTCACAAGGTCAGTATTTTCCTACATTTTTTTCTAATGAATGTTACTATGAATATATACTTTCCTTCAATACTAGATTTTTTTCTTAATTTTGCCTCACCACCATCAAAATATTGAATATAATACGGAAAAACCTAAGGCCCATTTATTCATACGGTCTGTAATTTCCGACTTATTTCTACCATGTACCATTTGCTACAGAAAATTTTCATTATAGTTATTGTTCAGAACATTTTCCTCACCTTTTCCTGACTGCATTTGATGATTTGTGGGCAGGGGAGGAGCCTTATGTTTTGCTTTCCTTTTACTGATATAAAAAAATAGGTACATAGTTTGACCCTACCCTATAGTACACAGCCTCATAAGGATCAGTAGGACTGTCTCTGTTTTTCATTTCGTATACTGTCACTTTTTCTGGCAGTAGTCGCATAGTCATAACTACCCAACACACAATCCCGGTTCAGTACATTTGATTGTGTTCGCCAACCTTTTCTCACTCACAGGCAGATAACGTAGATATGTTACACCCTGGAAAATCCAAACAGAATTTATGAGGTATGTTTCTGGTCTCTTTTGTTTTAACTCCTTCAACCCGAGAGTGACATTATTATTACAGTCTTGCCTCATCCACACGATTTATTTTCAGCTTAGGAAAGAACGTACAGAAAAACTTACTGAAGGTCATATCTAACCTATTTGGTTTGCAGAGTCTGACCTAAATTGAATATAATTATTTGGAGATAGCAGAGATGAAAGTACGTTGTCGTAATGAACGGGTGAATATCTTTTCTCACATATGAGATAGACACCAACTCCTTATCCTGCTACTCACAACTCAGTCTCAAAAGGATCATGTAGGTCTGCTTTCGTCTGCTTTCCATTGTACTATCGGGGTCAGAAGTTCGCCTATTATTGCACCGAATCAGCATCACACTTGCAGCATGTCAGTCACTTTCCTCTTCCATGCATCATAACTGTGAGAGTCATCTATAGGCAGAGACATACCAAGCTTCTTTCATCTCAAGAATATTAAATTTTCTCACTTTAGGAATATTAACCAGAAGAGGTGAGAAATTGAAGTGAAATATTAAGCAAACTTTCCTCCCCGACCGTACTACCTCGTACTGGGATTCATGCAATCACAAAGATAATACAAACTGCATAAGCACGTGTATTTTTGTAGCTAATATTGATAATGTACAGGTTTATTCACATGTAACAGATTTTTTTTTTATTTTCTGTTATTATTATTACTGGCCGTCATGAGGCCTCAATATTTGGTAAACCGGAAGGACAGTTGGTTTTGTTGATAATATTGATGGCCTACACTCAAAATAAGTATTTTCACATTTATTATTGTTCTTAGTGTCCATTTCTTGTTACTAACAGCCTAATATTACGAAATATATGGCATATGCAGAATTGTTTTAATTATCATTTCTGATGACTTACATTTTATTCATGAGTATCATATACTCCACATGCGGCCTGGTTTTCACACATCAGTAACGTCACTCAGTGTTCAACAGTAACAAATACATGGCACACTTAACAGTTGAAGTGCTCACAGACGATAAAGGTCTTTAAAGTTCCATTTCCATCACTAGGAATCATTGTCGTCATCATCATCGTTATCCTGTTCCTAGTAGCATAGGTTAGGGGGGTGAGAATTATTATACACAGTATTTGGCATGGCGAACGGACAGGCAATGTTGCTGTAGACAGATGACACACATGTCTGTATTGATGGAGTACAGTACGATATAATTATGCACTTGATATATCTTCAAGTCAGGCTCTGTTGATGATAATGGCTAGTTAATTTATAGACGCTGCACATATCTTAAACACAATCAACTTTTTCCAATTATGTCATTGCGAGGCATTCTCAGAGGTGAAATGGAGCTGCGGTGGAGTGTGTTGCAGCTGAGAGGGTTTGGTGGTGGTGTGATGGAGGTTCAGTAGGGTGTGCTGTAGTGTGTTGAAGGTGTGGTGGGATGTGGTGGAGTGTGCTTGACTGCATGGTTGAGTGCAGTATACTGTGTGGGAGGTGTGGTGGGATGTGGAAGTTCAGGTGAGGAGCAACATGCCCTTTCCTTCCACCTCCAGCAACAAGTGGAGTGGGTCTTGGAGAGGTAAGGGGGGAAGGTCATAGAACACATCCAAGGGGTCGTCCAAAAAAGTGGGGGTGTCGGAGAGCAGGTCGTTCAGGTCAGCGGGGGAGTCTAGGGACGGGAGGCAGGGTGAGGCAGGCTGAGGCAGGAAAGGTGAAGCTGGGTGAGACAGGTTTTGTGAGGTAGGGTGAGGGTCAGCATCGAGAACCTCACTGAGAGCCCTGATGTAGTCCACAGCCAGGCGCAGTGTTGTGATCTTGGTCATGATGGACGGGGTGCTGGCTGCCTCCGCCTCCACAGCCTCGGGAAGCACCTGTCGCAGTGTATCGAAGGCCTTGTTGATCTCCATCAAGCGGTGTCGCTCCCTGGCATTGGCTGTCTTTCTGCGGTATTTTGACAGCGGCACTGATCGCGATTTTGCCATAGCTCCCCCTGGGGTCTTGGCCACCTCCTGCTGCAGCCTCTTCACCATGCTGCGAGGCCGCAACCTATATTTCTCCCCCTCCCGCGTCGCACCTTCGTCTACGCTCTCGCACCGCACCATCATGGAGGGTCATTCCATACACCAGTATCGAAATCACCACACCATTCTGTTAATCACATCTCCAGTTTTTGGGAGTCACTGGAGTTTGTTGACTAGATCAATACTTATTGCACCGTCGAAGTCACCAGTTTTAATTTCTTAGATAAGTTTTTATTGCAATGTCCAAGACATTTGGGACTGTTACCCTTGGATAATTTCTTACTTTATTATTATAGGGAGCTGGGAAAGAGTCTCACAGGAAAATATTTGCCTATGCATGCTCGTGTCATTCATACACATGGAAACTGGGCATGAGAAGAGCCAAGGAGTCGCATGCTGGTGCCTCACCCCTAATAGGCGAGGAATTAGATGAGAGTGGTAGGGTGAGATGAGGAATGCTGGTGTCCCGAATGCTGCTGGCAGGTTAATCCTTCTCCCCTGCCACTTCCTCCTCCGATGGAAATATGTTCCCAAATTAGGAAGATTCTCTTATGCTTCTTCCAACGACAGCTCCTTGGGAAAACCTCACTTCCTGCATGTACCTCAACCCCACACAGGTATTCTAATAGAAAGTGTGAGGTTTGGTCAGGTGGTTTTTGCGGTAGAGGAGGTGGGGAACTGTGGCACGTGAACTCCGACTCAAAAGACAGAGCGGTACACACCCTCTTTGGCCAGCCGCCCGAGCAACACTGAGGACCAGTTCACTTGTTGCCCCCTCCAGGCCAGGATCCACCCACACCAGGTCAGCCAGCCAGGCAGTGGTTGTGTGTGTGTGTGTGTGTGTGTGTGTGTGTGTGTGTGTGTGTGTGTGAGAGAGAGAGAGAGAGAGAGAGAGAGAGAGAGAGAGAGAGAGACAGACAGACAGACAGAAGTCTGGTTGAGAGAGAGAGAGAGAGAGAGAGAGAGAGAGAGAGAGAGAGAGAGAGAGAGAGACAGAAGCCTAGTTACACTCTTGTAGTTGCTTACTAGTTCAGTATGATGAATACATTATTTTGTGAAATCTCAGCAGCCAAAAACGGTATGGATTAGTCTGTAAAATTACTGATATGCATTGTAATGTGTCAGGACAACAGAGGCAGCGAGTTTAGTATGCAACACAACTGCTGTCAAAGAGCTGTGCAAGTGTACATTAATATTTAGGCACGATGGGACTGTTGCAAAGCAATAACTGGGATGCCATAGCATAATTCATATCTCTTATTGATCAGTGGTTCTGTATAATAAATTTTCGTATGTATGATGATCAGCAAGAGTGCTATGCAGTTGGAATGTATTATGATCTACTGGCAGGCATACTGCATAGAAAGGTTAGTTTGATGTCAGCTGTGAGAGTCAGTAACTCTGAACCAAAATCCCTCACCAGTTTTCAGAAGGAAGTACAGTAACTGTATCTTGCCAGTCTGTCTTAGGAACGTACGAGATGGTGAAACACAGTAGCGTTTGTACATTATGTACAGTGTTTCTTTTTTTATTAGTAAAGTGAGGTATAGCTCACCTTTAAGGAAAACTAATGTACTGCTCTAAACCTTCTTTTGCAATAGACCAATGTTTTCCATACGACTTAGTATGAGTAAAGTTATTAAATTAAAAGTGAATGGAAGAAGTATCACGCCAGAAGAATTGACTTTCACAGGGATATAAAATGAAATTGATAGATACATCAAGGCAAGAACATTGGACACTGAGTGAGTGAGTGGAGCGAGTGGCTATGGAGGACTCGCGTGACGTCACTGTGCAGACTGGGCTTATTTTAGTCTTCTGACTGACTGACCTGGTGTGAGTGGATCCTGGCTCCCTCCAGACCTCCACACGTACCCTCTCGCCACAGAGTTTCAGAGCTTAAATCGTCGCGTTCTGTTGCAGTTTTGTTCATTCCCGTATCACAATCTACTGCCAGATACCCAGTCCCAGAGTTCATCTTGTCTGGCCGAGTGTACAGTGCCTCCAAGCGTTACTGCCACTATCACCCATCTCTTCTTCTCTACCAACACTCTAAACACCCTTTTATATTTTTCTTTTTCGTTGTCTTTTTTTTTTTCTTTTATCTGCCTACCTTCTGTCCTCCCATCTTCACTCCTTCCAGTAAATCCCACACACACGCTCTGGAACCCTTGTGCGCCTGAGAATACACACACACACACACACACACACACACACACACACACACACACACAAATCCATATCATGCAGGTGTATCCCATCCCCCTTGGCATTTCCACGATACAATCTCCTGTAAATCGCAATGGATATCTGGATGTAAATGTATGATGAATAAATTATGACTCTCAGACCAGTCTGCGGAGAGTCAGAGTAGACCGGGTTGTGGCTGTGGCCTTGGGTGGATTGTGGTAGTGTGGTTGGGCGGGGAGGGAGGGGATCTAGTAGGAGGGGCAGGGCGGGGCTAGGATGGGCGGAGATGGTCGGGGTGTGGTTGGGCGGGGCGGGGTTGATGCACACCAGCTGATGTTAAGGATAAGAGGAGCAGAGGGAAGTCGAGGTTTAAATGATGGAGGACAGGAGAAGGTAGAAGAATCATAGTAACTTTCTTATCTGTGGACCCAGCCCAACAATGAACTTCAGAGAAAAGTGGATTTACAAGTCTCGTTGTCCTGAAGTCAGAACAAACTGCTTAGCCTATTGAATCCTGCAAAAATTGCGCGCGCGCACACACACACACACACACACACACACACACACACACACACACACACACACACACACACACACACACACACACACAGCATACAGGTAGATAGGTATGGAAATAAACAAAGATATATACCGTATAGTCATAAATGCTGTGTACAGTAACTTCTAGCCAAGGTCTAATAAATAATAGCCTCTTTCAATTCTGACACATGCAGTTTCTCATCTTGTGCATGACCACTGTCGCAAAGTACTTCCCCTTTCATGGCGCACTTCTCCGATACGCGCAGGGTGATCGAGAGTGTGTGCCTGTGTTGTGTACTAATGTAGTGCGTTGGCCTCGGACGGTTGCCCTTGTACAATTTTTGGACGCCTGGTGATCAAGTGATTTTAGGTACTCCAGCGAGAGACATAGGAAGCATAAGAAGGACAGAGAATGAAGGGAGAGGGAGAGGAAGGGAGTGGGGGAAAGAAATGTTGGAAAGACAGAAGAGGGAGAGGGAAGGAAAGATAGGACAGAGGGAGAGATAGAGCATAATGAAGGAAGGAGGAAGGATGACAATATAAAAGGAAGGAAAAGACAGGGAGAGACAGCGTACCCGTGTTCAGTGTGGACGACAGATCAGAGCAGAGTTTGAACAGTGGGTGGAGGGGACCAGGACTGGGTGGAGACCTTGCAGGTGGATGAGCGTGAGGGTCGTGGTCCGTGGTCTGTGTGGCTTTAGAAATTCCGTAGCACATATTCCTAAGTGATTTATTTTCTACAGTACATTTCAGTTTCCTCTTGTACGAGTTCGATGCAAACCTTGTCGATATTATTGCAGTGTTATAAAAAGATAATGTTAAGGTGATAAAGAATAAGTCGCTATGGAACAAGTGCAACGAAGCCTACTATGCCACCTTAAATTAGACCCTGAGTGAGGAGAGGACGGGTAGATGGAGGAAGATGACAATCGGGTGAAGGGATACGGTAAGAAGGATTTAAAGACTGAAAACGTACAGAGCTATACCGTATATTCAGAAGGAAGTTAAACAAAAAGAAAGTTACAATATAGATCACTTTGTTATGAGATGACGACACAGTGGAAAATGTCTACTGTACTACTTGACCAAGATTTTCGCCCTTTTCCAGCTTATTTCCTGCAGCTGAAAAGCAGAAAAATGACAATGTTACTGCTCTACGTCCTCCCGACTGCACTTCTTCGTGACCAGCCATATATTTCAGTGTTAGTCAATTGCTACAACTCAGCGTTCAAGATGGAGGGATAGTAATTTTCGGTCAAATGAGAGTAAAAAGAGTATAACCTATCATCCAAGCCTTTATTTCCTGCAAGGAGCATAGTGGGTCGGGCCTAGGCTACTTACCAGTTTCTCTTCCTTGAGTGACATTACGGTATATCTGTAGGTAACTCCAGTCTCACCTTAATTGTAAACCTGTGTACTACATGCGTTTGGAGTGACTTTGTTACAAGAAAATTCCCTTTTGACAGTTTTATTTGGCTCAGAAGAGACTTTTCGAAGTGGAGAGGTTAGATATGGCCTTGGAAGTGGAGAGGTTAGATGAAGTGGAGAGGTTAGATGAAGTGGAGAGGTTAGATGAAGTGGAGAGGTTAGATGAAGTGGAGAGGTTAGATATGGCCTTGGAAGTGGAGAGGTTAGATATGGCCTTGGAAGTGGAGAGGTTAGATATGGCCTTGGAAGTGAAGAGGTTAGATATGGCCTTGGAAGTGGAGAGGTTAGATATGGCCTTGGAAGTGGAGAGGTTAGATATGGCCTTGGAAGTGGAGAGGTTAGATATGGCCTTGGAAGTGGAGAGGTTAGATATGGCCTTGGAAATGGACAGGTTAGATATGGCCTTGGAAGTGCAGAGGTTAGATTCAAGGGGCATAGAAGGATCTCTAAGGGTAAGGGGGTTGGTTAAGGTTAAGTCTAAACCCTCCAGCTCGAAATGACTCTCCTGTGCTGAGTAAAATCGTCTAAAAGTAGGTGGAATATAATGAAAAATACGCCACACACACACACACACACACACACACACACACACACACACACACACACACACACACACACACACACACACACACGCACGAGAGAGAGAGAGAGAGAGAGAGAAGGGAGGGGGGAGGGTTAGGAGGGAGGAAGGTAAGGAAGGTCATGCCCCAATATTGATACAGACAACAGAGGGTGGTGGCTGCAGTGCTCAGTCATCCTTCTCAGATTTCTTCCCTACAGTCACATCACGTCTTTTCTGTTTTCATTCCTGTTGCCTCCAAACGAGTTCTTTCAGTTTAAGGGTGACTTTTGGAGCTAGAGAGCATTATTTTAAATAACAGAACAGACGAAGGAAAAACAAATGAAGAACAAAATAATCCGTACATCAGATTACAGGTGTCCTCCATTCATAAAAAAATCTGTAACAGTTGGACTTGAACAACCGCAATTTGAAGTTTGCGGGAAACCACTCTCGGGAAGTGAGTTCCAAAGAGATGCAGTTCGGGCAATAAAAGAATTCCGATTGGCAGAAGTTCTGCAATGTGGCTGTGTGACAGTCCAGTCATCAGTGCTACCAGATGTCCGTGTAGCGCGGGGGAAGGCATGGAGAGGTGGCACAATGGATGTAACATTGTCTGAGTATTTGCCATAAAAGTATCGGTAAAATAACGCAAGGGAGGCAACATTCCTTCTTACCTGTAAGGGAGGTAGTTCATTTTTAATTGTAGGGTTATTAATAATTCTAACAGCATTGTTCCGAATTTTGTCTAGTTGTTTTAGTGCAACCTCACCACATCCATTCCATAAGGGTGAGCAACATTCCAGCTGAGAGCGCGCATGACTTGTAAATTATAGCTAACTGCTCGTCAGTGAAGAAGTTACGGACTTTGTACAATAATCCAAGTTTCTTTGAAGTGGCCTCAGCAAGTGATCAGACATGAGAGGTCCAGCTGAAGGCTCTGTTAAGTGGAACACCGAGAATCACAATATGTTTAGAGACAGGAATATTAGTACACACTGCATCTATCTATTTATCTATTTGTTTATTTGCCTGGCAACTTTATATCTGTTTGCCTATGTGTCTGTTTATTTGTATATGTCTACATTCATCTTTATCTCTACTATCTATCTACCTTTATTGCCTTCCTGACCCTTTCAATATAAAGGGTGTGTCCTAAACAGAATTAAAAGTTTGATGCTGGCTAGAACAGAATTTAAAAGACACCACTTGTTTGAAAGGAGCCAGACACTTGACACACTACGCGTTCAACATGGAGAGGGACGCCTTCTACTGGTGGCACTAAAATAACCAGGCTGGTCCACTTCCATCCCATGCAAACGTTTCTTAGCTTCCTCCCTATCCCCTGAAAGGAGGATGGTGAGCTGCAGGAGGAGGGCAACTTAAGTCTTTGGTCCACCGGGAGTTACTTTCAGGTGAGTCTGAGGCTACAACAATAGCAACAGCCTTATCCTGCTGTCCTATTCCATGGCAACTAGTAAGAGGAAAAGGGAGGGAGAGGACGATGTGGCAGGATGATGTGAAAGATATCGTTAATTTTAGAGTATGCTTATTGTGTCCAAATTATGAGGGAACCATGAAATCCAGCGAATAATGTGTCCCTGAACGTTGACTCGGAATAGGGCATGGATGAATGGGAACTTATTTCCAAAGCAGCTGATATTTTCTTCCCATTTTGTTCAGTACATTTGTGACGCCCTGATGTTTTTGTTTAGGTGTGAGCATTCAGGAGGCCGGAAGGCATGTACGGTACAGAACAGAGAAAACTGGAATAAACTGGTTGTTGGTGGATGAGTGACTGTCAGTGATTAGTAACACAGGTGAAGCGTGAAGCGACTAAGATAAACTGTATATCAAGGGAGCCTGGTTGTAGATGATTTAACAAACCGTTGTGTACGATCTCTGAGGCACAGAACAAGAGTGAATGAAGTTTAGTTGTTCAGTTTTCGAGTACAAACTAGCTAAAGCCAATAATAAGGAGCACAATGTAGCCTATCTATATCTATCCATCTACCTCCCTATCTATCAGTCTATCTGTCGATCCATCTACCTCTATCTGTATACATAGATATAAATGCACACACACACACACACACACACACACACACATATATATATATATATATATATATATATATATATATATATATATATATATAATGTCACAATGTGTATGTTTGTCCTCACTACGCGACCGAAGGTTTTTGCTTTGGAAAGCTAAATTGTGTACAGTAGTAAAGGTCCACCAGGACCAGGCAAAGTGGTACCCCAGGGGGCAGCCCCAACCGGGAAGGAGAGAGGGTAGAGACGCCCAGTACCATCCCTGGCGGGAAGGATGGAAGAAGTGTGCAGAGTAGGAGTGTGGCCGCAACAACACCATCACCACAACTGTTTACACTCAAAATAAAGTGGCTGGACCACAGTGTGTGTGTTACACCTCAGTGTATGGACTGGCCTGGAGAGGTTGTCGAATTACACATTAGTGCTTCATCACTCACATTCCACCTCGACACTTTTCTTGCAGTTCTAATGATTCCAAAATACAGTCCACTGTTTGGACGACAACAAGCTGCACCTGGCGTCACGTCTTAAAGGGCTTAGGGCTGAAATCGACACCATCACTACCCATACATAGACCAGGGTTTTCTTTTTTCCCTAGTGTTGATTTTTCTTTTAACTTCTTGTGTTTTCTGACTCGCGCTTACACTCATTATATTTGCGTTGCCAGGTGGTTTAGTGATTAAAAGACATCTGTCAGTGGCCAAATACTCGAAGCATCATGAAATTTACGAGACGGAAAGCCATGTTACTGACACAATGATGGAACTGACAGTGTGGTTACAGTCCTCGTTATAGTCCATAAAAAAAAAAAAAAAAGGAACATATCTTCCACTGTCAGCCATTCACTTAAATTGCGTGTCGGCTGTAATTCATTCATTCATTCACCCCTCCTCTCATCTCTCCACCCTCCTCTCCACTCCTCCAACATATCCTCTCTCCACTCACCTACTTCCAAACTCTCCTCTTCAAACCTTTAATTCCCACACTCTTATTCTACATAGCCTCTCTCTCTCTCTCTCTCTCTCTCTCTCTCTCTCTCTCTCTCTCTCTCTCTCTCTCTCTCCTATGCACGGGTATCACGATGATGTTATCATTTAAGATGCCACGGTTATTCAGTTAGACGAAGTTGCATTGCTTCTTGTTTATTCCCTACATTTATAACAAACTCATACAAACTGTTTAACAGCGAGGTAAAAGACTGTGATTACTTTTATATTTAAAGCCTTTCGTCATTTCTTTTGAAATTCCGATTCACCTTGAGAACTGCAGACTTCAGAATGGGATAATACACTTCATGCACAAAGCAACCAGATGAATAGAAATCAGTTTAATTTGGAGTGAAAAATTATGTAGGTCCGTATGGTGTAGGGGCAGGTAAGGAAAGAGACGAAAACAATTATCTATCTATTGTCAGAAGCCTTAATCCCATACGGGGTGGCCACAAACAAATCGCCTCCACGATTAAAGAACTGATAAGCCAAAGCATGCGCAGCCGATATATGATGCAGAAAGAGATAACATATGAAAAAAAGATAAACAATGAGCTCCAAAGATAGATTTTAAGCTGTTTCTTCTTGAATAACACCATTCTATCTATCTATCTATTGCCAGACGTCTCAATCCCGTTCGGGGTCGCCACAAACAAAACGCCTCCACGTCGCCCTGTCCCCCGCCATTTCACTGCCCTGCTCCCAACTCACACCCCCCTCTCTCATATACCTCTCCACCCCATCCCTCCATCTCATCCTCGGCCTCCCCCTCCCTCTCCCTCTTCCCCCCTCCACCTCACTCACATACACTCTCTTCGTCAATCTTTCACCCTCCATCCTCTCCACATGGCCAAACCACCTCAGTGTGTTCCTCATAACGCTTCCTATCACATCCACATCCACACCACAACGCTCCTTTATATCCTCGTTCGTCAGCCTGTCTCTCCATGTGACTCCACAGGCTCCTCTTAAATAACTCATTTCCACTGCTCTCTCTCTTGACTTGTGTCCCTCCAACAACGTCCAAGCTTCACTTCCATACGTTAGAGTTGGTATCACAATACTGTCATGTAGTAACTTTTTCACTTCCATGCTCACTTCCCTGTTTCTTATCACTGCTTTCAAGGAACCAGCAACCTTTCTTCCCTGCTGTACCCTTTCAAGCACTTCACCTTCCAAACCTCCATCCTTACTCATCACACTACCCAAGTACTTAAACGTACTCACATTTTCCAATTCCTCACCATCCAACCTCGCTGTACATTCACTGACTTCACCTCTCTCAAAGACCATCACTTTACTCTTCCCTACATTCACCTTTAGATTCCGTTTCTTACACACTCTCCCAAACTCATCCACCAAGCCTTGCAGCTCCCCTTCGTCTTCACTCAACAACACAGTATCATCTGCAAACAACAGTACAGGGAGTTTCCAAACACTATCCTCTCTCACCAGGGCCACTCCAACATCCACTACCCTACCTTGTACCCCTTTTATTACCCCATCCATGTACAGATTGAACAACCATGGAGACATGACACATCCCTGTTTCAACCCAACCTTCAAAGAGAAGAATTCACTTAGTTCACCATCCACACGCACTGCAGCCTTAGCACCATCATACATACTCTTCACAGCATTCAACAACTTCCCATCTACTCCATATATTCTTAATACTTTCCACAATCCTTGTCTATCCACCCTGTCATATGCTTTCTCCAAATCCATGAAAGCCGCATACAACTTCTTTCAGTTCTCTAGAAACTTTTCCACTAAAGATCTAAGAATGAATATATGATCTACACAACCTCTTCCCTTCCTAAAGCCTCCCTGTTCTTCTCCAATTAATTCCTCTGTTCTTTCTCTAACTCTGTCAGTAAGTATCCTACAATACACTTTTCCTATTATACTAAGAAGACAAATGCCCCTATGATTACCACACACTTCTTTTTCCCCTTTTCCTTTGTACAAGGGAATAATTATACCTGACTTCCAATCCTCCGGGACTCTACCTTCCTCCTAGGCCAATCTACACATCTTCCACACCATTCGATTTGTTATTTTGTCTTTCGTCACATTTATTTCGTCTTGATTTGGAACCTGGTAACTTGAAACATCGGAAAACTGAAAGACGGGAAGGTATGTAAGCAAGGGAGACTTTGAGCCCATTTACGATGACACTATATCATGTTCAGGGATGCTGTTTTGCCTATTAGATGCTGACTTCTAAATCTTCTTCAAAGACTGATATTGTAGCAGGCGTGACGGATGTTGCCTACGCCCATTCTTGCAGATATTTTTCCTAACACATTTAGCCATCTTTGCACAATAAGCACCCTCCACAACGTTCCATACCTAAGTGGCCATGAAATGTGCTTAATAATAATGTCTTGATAACGTACGTGCGTAGAATAAAAACCACGTAAGAAAATAAAGATGAGTCTCATTTTTCCAGGCCACCGTCGGGCTTCACAGCAAGGCTGCCCACTGCTCCGGGAAGTAAGTGCGTCGGTAAATATTTATTATACATGGATATTATAAACGTATCTTCAATAATGTATAAATGGAACTATGTATTTATAATTTTTGGATTACTGGAGGGCCAGTGGGTGGTGGTTGCGGCGCTTTTGATGTCATTAGTAAAAGCGTGGTTGTGAATCGTGATTAAGTTAGACAGGCCCGGCAACACTAAGCAGGCAAGCACCAGCCTCAGTTATGAGATTCCGTTTGGTGGGGTAGGATTATGCTATAGCACTGTATACCACAGTTACCACATTTCGAGCGTTGAATTACGTGTTTTGTTGACTCGGCGCTCGCTACAGTGAAAACACAAACTCCCAGTGAAACTCTTGACGTGAAAAGTGTAGTGATACACTGTGTTGGTGAAGAAAAAACATCAATTTAAAAGCATAATGAATGAAAGGCCTGTCCTGGTTTTGGACTGGAACATGTCTGATCCCTTATGACATTATATCGTGCTAATGGTAATGGTAGTGTAACGAAACTACAGTATAGTAGTGATAGGTTGTGACGTCATGCTGAACTCATAGTATAGTGTGACGTAACCAGTGATGGAGTGATGTCATTCTAGACTCATGGTACTAGTGTAACGCAGCCAGTGATGATATGACGCCTTACCGAACTCATGGTAGTACTTGTGTGACGTAGTGATGGAGTGTGACGTAACCAGTGATGGCATACGACGTCACACCGTACTCATGGTAAGGCTTCTGTGACGAAACCAGTGATGGAATGTGACGTCATACCTTACTCATGGTATTATGTGTGACGAAACCAGTGACGTGGGCAGGCTGTTGCTTGTGCAGGTTAGTTTATATTTTTATTTATAGTAAACTATAAATACGTCATCTTACTGATAGTTTCAAAAATTCGCTGAAATGCCTAATTTTGAAGGTATCAGTTATAAAACCTCATCAGATTACACACACACCTCATCAACTGGCCACCTGCTGTATCGGGCTTTGAGGTCGAATCGGCCCCTATGTCAGTCGTCCACCAGTCGTTTGTCCTTATTAGTCTAAGCGAATAAGACCTACCCTAGCTTGACCTAACCTAACCTAACCTAATATAGCCTAACTGATTGGAGCAACCTGGGAGTGAATGGATTTTCGACCTGTTCCGCCTGTAAGACGCCGGTGTCAGGAAACAAAAATTTCGTTCCGAGTCTCAGATATGTTTTTTCTAGGGTATTAGGGTGTGTGTAAGTAACTATACAGCCATGGCACGTAATCCATATACATTATTCATTTGTTCGATATTCAGGTTATAGTTTATGACACAGATGGCCGCTAGTCTGATTTTTTTTTTTTTCATTATCAATTAAGGTTGGATGCAGTGATGGTGTGCCCTCTTTAGTGGTTAGATTTAGTGTTTGTGTTATCCCCTCCCCCTCCCTCGTCTTATTCCGTTTTTGACCAGCATGTTCTCTACCCAACTCTCTCTCTCCCTCTCTCCCTCCCTCTCTCTCTCTCTCTCCCTCCCTCTCTCTCTCTCTCTCTCGACGTTACCATGCATCAGTATCCCTCCCCCTCCTCCTCCTCCCTCTTTTTTGCTTTTTCTTTTGTTTTCATATTCTTCTTCGTTTTCGTCGTCGTCGTTTCTTCGTGAGAGAGAGAGAGAGAGAGAGAGAGAGAGAGAGGCCTATGAGGTAAATATAACCTAGTTTTGTTACGACTGCAAAACTTTACTATATTTTCAGCGCTTAAAGTAAGCAGGCTGTTCAGCATGACCCATTCTACTTAGTTTCCTGTTGATAAATTGATTTCTTTCCTTAGACCTCTTTAGTGTGATTTTGAATGACACTCATTCCGTGTACGATATGGGCAGCCAGGATATGTTGATGGTAATGATTAATGATATTAGCAACATGAGCTCGTCTCCGGCTACACCGCCTAGGGGTCAGTCTCCATAGGGGAAGGGGACTTCTTTGAGCTGTAAACAAGCCCACGACCTCGCATAAAAATATACGTTATTACCTGTTTTATGGTGAAAAATCGGAAATTGTAGCTTCTCGAGCCTTTGGCAGAGAAACGTTAAGATTGGGTAGGAATTCAGTGCTTGCTGTGAAGTACTTGATAAGGGGGTCAGTTAATTAGCGTAAAATCAAGGGCAAGTTTCCACATACTGATATACTGGGGCACGCAGCAGGCTGACGTGCAGACTCCTCGAACTAAGCTCTTAGCAAAGGGAAGGTACCGATACTCATAAAGTCACTTCCCAGAGTTCCATCCACAAACATAACCAACCAGTGGGATATGTTGGTACCTGTGTTATTATTATGAGACTTGTATAAAGTCGTACTTGACTTCAGGCAGCCTGACACTGACCACTGGACACACAATCACTTTGTCAAGCACAGCGACGCCTTTGAGATGTTGCAGCCGTGTCCTCTGTCTCACGGTTAAGGATGGATTACACTCCTTCCAATTAGAAGTTTTGAGTGGATGAGGGATGGAGAGACCACCTGCTGACACAGGTACAAAGTGAAGGAAAGTTCAGGGGACCTGGGGAAAGACACATGAGGGATATGGCGAAAGATGAGGAGAATGTTAGCAGGAGAATACAGAAGGCTGGTTGAGCTTTATTTTTAAATCATTGGCTATCACTGGTCTCATTTTAACTGAACAATACCGTATGTCGTTACCAGGAATTAAAAAAAAAAAAATCATCCTGGTACTGTTGGTATTAAAGAACTAGACGATTTGCCCTTCGGGCAAGACAATTTCACGCATGTCCTGTTATCATTTGATCCTCCTGTACCCCGCCCTTCCTCGCCCTGCAGTGCATTGTCTCGCCCAACCGTACCCTGCCTTACCCTTGCCTCTCCATCCTGGATCCGCCTTTCTCTCTACTGGCCTGCCTCATCCTCTCTTATTCAGGCCTGTCCTGCTATATCCTGCCTTTCTCGGGCCTACCTTACCCTGCCTGACTTAAGTTACCTTGCCCGGTTATGCCTCTTCTTGCCCTGCCATGCTTTGCTCTACCATTTCCTGGGCTGTCCCTCTCTCTGACGAGTTCTTTCTATCCTACTCCCCTGTTCCCACCCTTCGTCCTCTATCTAATGCCCTATTGTTAACGATGCCGAAGGTGTACTCATTGTGATCGAGGCCGTTTCCATGTATGTACTGTATCTTTGTTAACAAGTGTCTCAAGGATGCTTAAAATTGCTAGGATCAAAATTGGAAGATGAACTGTGTGTGGGTGCGGGAAGAAGGGGTTCTATTCTGATGCAGGTCGATTAAAAGAAAAGTCAAGGGTCAAAGTCAAAATCCATGATACGGAAAGTATTCCTTGAGTATTAGATCTAGTCTGAATCAAACTTGCTGCATAGCCTACTTTACCATGTGTGTGGGGATGGGATTTTGAGGAAGTTACTCGATTTGAAGTAGGTCAGTCCATCATCAAATGTCAGTGTCATGTTGCTGTGTATCGTTTTGAAGGCAGTGGTGTGCTTATGTAGCCTGTGGCTATGTTCTTGTGTGTAAATATTTTAATTTATGTGTGGTAACATTTGGGTGTATGCTAATGTATGCTCATAGCCTTTGTAGTTGTGTGTGTGTGTGTGTGTGTGTGTGTGTGTGTGTGTGTGTGATATGTCGACTTAGTTCATTACATATGTTTATCTGTGTGTTAAAACAGTACTGTTATTTCATTTTTTTACCTTTATCAATTAATCTTTTTTTTTCTTTCCTTGTGCACAGCATAAAAGAATTTTCATCAATATTTAGTCAGGAATGCACACTTAATAAATCTGCAACCTCTCATCCTCAGTTTAATCTAACCTGACATAATTGAATCTTTCTAAACTTAACCTAGCTTCACCTGATGTAACCTAATCACCGTAATGTAACTTAAACTATCATGGTTTAATTTAACCTGTTCTCACCTTTTGTAATCATCTAAGCAGGACTTATCTTGGAAAGATCATATTACATCTCTTGTAAAATCTTCTTCCAAGAGATTCGGTGTGCTAAGCCGACTCCGCTCTTTCTTTACCCCTGCACAATTGTTGACTCTACACAGGGGTTTTATCCGCCCCTGTGTGGAGTACAACTCTCATGTGTGGGGAGGCTCCCCACATACAGCTCTTCTCAATAGGCTGGAGTCAAAGGCTTTTCGTCTCATTAACTCTCCTCCTCTTACTGACTCCCTTCAACCTCTGTCTCTTCGCCGCACTGTTGCATCTTTATCTCTTTTCTATCGCTACTTTAATGGTCACTGCTCCTCTGAACTGTCTGCTTGCATTCCTCCACCTCTACGACGGGCGCGTAGCACCCGTCTGGCAGCAAACTCTCATCCCTTTTCTGTCCAACTCTCTAATGCAAGAGTTAACCGTTACTCCCAGTCTTTCATTTATGCAACAGGTCAACTCTGGAACTGTCTCCCTCTGTCTGTATTTCCTGCTGCCTATGATCTCCAGTCTTTCAAACGCAGTGTGTCCAGGCATCTCGAAATGATTGGATCTTGAATTTGGCTCTCTATTGTATTTTGTTTTTCTCTTGGAGGGAACTGTTGCTGTGGGCTCGTGTCCTTTGGTTCCTTCTTCCTCGCATACAAAAAAAAAAAAAAAAAAAAAAAAAAGCAGTCTTAATAAAAGTTTTCATCAGCAAAACTTTACCTAAATTCATCCACTCTATCCTAATCTAGTTCAGCTCAACGGAAACTAACCTTAATCTAGCCTAGCCAATTGTAAGCTTGGCTAGCCTCCCTGTAGCCAATCCAGCCCATCCCCTGTTTTCCAGTTTAAGCAGTACTAACTTAACCATTGACCTTGACTGAAGAATGATGAAGTGGGAGATTAAGATAGTTGATAGTGATGATTCTCTCTCTCTCTCTCACACACACACACACACACACACACACACACACACACACACACACACACACACACACACACACACACACACACACACACACACACTAATTTTATGGCTTAAAATTAATCTGGAAATTGTTTTCTATTGTTGTTCACTACACGTATTTTCCCCTCCTGACCGTTGCTTCAGTTCAGTAGTCTTTTTCTGCATTATGCCTTTGTAATTTTTCATTTGTCTTCACCTCATCTCCCAGACATAACACCTCATTTCATTCACCCTACTTTCATACTTCTAATCCCACTGTCTTAAGTTCATTTTCCTGCCCTAACACCTCACGTCAATCACCCCACATCCCTACCTCTCCCGTTAATCTCACTCGTAATTTGTGCTGTTGTCTTATGAATTTAGGAGACAAACTGAATAAAGAGTAAGAAATCGGGTAGATAAGTTTGCTGGAAATGTTTAAGCCTTGAAAATCTCTCAGGAACCAGTTAAGGTGTTGCAGACGGACCTTATCCACTCCTGAGTAAGTCATTTATTTGTCAGTTTCCGAGTCCTGTATCATTATCCCTTGATTAATACTTAGATCATGTACAGAGTTTAGATACTGTAATATTTTTGGCACGCGTATCCAAAATATATTTCACACGTTAAAGCAGAGAATTATAATGAGGTGTAAGTGTTGTTTAAGGAGTGTTACCTGTTTGCCTACACCGCACCCAGGCTGGAGTCACCTGTGTCTCACCCCAGCTTCCTCACACTACCTCATCCCTGTCCCCACACCCCGTTTCACCCCTGTTAAGTTTTGAATATAGAGCCAAGTGTGAGACAGAGAGTGGGAGGGAAAGGTAGGTTCTCTCTCTCTCTCTCTCACACACACACACACACACACACACACACACACACACACACACACACACACACACACACACACACACACACACACACACACACACACACACACACACACATCTCGTATACTGTATTTCTTGTTCTTACGAGACTATACCCCAACCACTCTGAGCGTCTGTAGTGTATTTGATTGACCTGTGCACCTGAGATGTATGGGGTAGGTAGGGTGTGTTTGATTCGCGGCTGATGATTGGCCGCCGATGGTGTCATTGAAGTAAATGCAGGCATGTACTGTAGTGCAACATGCGGACGTAGGTGTACACCCTGGGTAGATATTATAGTGCAACATGTGGACCTGTGTACGCCGTGGGTGGATGCGGTGCAACATGCGGACATGGATGTACGCCATAGGTGGATAATTTGCTTCAAATGTCACTCATCGTTTTATTAGACCTTATAATCAAGTTTAATATTCTTTGATAACAGTAAACTTTAAAAGCTAAGTTTGACCTCTTCAGCTTCGGAAATTATTCCATGTTTAATCTGGCAGCTTGTATTTGAAGGCAATTAAAAATATAATTATATGTGTCAAAATAAGAAGAGTTGATTTACATCATCGGCGGCCAATCAGCAGCCGCGATTCAAACACACCCTACTCGCCCCATAGATCTCAGCTGCACAGTCAATCAAATAGGGAATAGTTGTAATGGCATAGACTGACACTGCTCCGCCATTTAATATAAGCACCTCTTCCCACTCCGTCAACACACTACACCTTTGTACTGTAGCACATTGACTTAGGTGGGGAATACCTGTGTAATGGAGATGAAGTCGAAGATGTTGGAAAGAAAAGTATCCTCGGTTCTACCAGATAATTAAAAGCAAATATTAGGGTTCTGTATTTACCTTCGAATGCCGCGACTATTCGAGTAAAAATGGAGGATGAATCAACTATGCATGAGGTGGAAAGTAAAGAGAAAATCAACATCAGAAAATACATGGCCTGGGAAAACATCGCCGTGGGGCAGTGGAGTTGATGTCATTATTAACATTTTTAAGACAACACTGCAGGTTTAGTATCGAGTGGCCGTCACAACATTGCATTTTTTGGGGGGACTCAACAGACTTGCAAGGTAAATGGTGAGGCGGAGTGTGAGGGAGGAAGCGCTAATGTGTAATATGTCAACATCTCCTGGCTAGTAGGTAGACTGTGATTAAGCCATACACTGTGCTGCAGTACTCACGCTCAGGTCCAGCCACTTGTCGGAGTAAACAGTTGGTGGTCTTACTACGGCCACACACACCTTCACACCTCGCCAGTCCTTCCGGTCGTTGCTGCCAGGAAACAGAGAATCCTTGTCATGAGTCCTCCTGTTTTTGTCTTATTATCTTATGTCTGTAAGCTGTTTCCACATATCTCTCAAATACTTTTGCAGTACCAGTTTTTGTGACCGTTTTTGTCAGCTATATGAACAGTTGCCAGTTACCAACATCCCTTGGTTGCTTGCGCGTTAGGCTGCCATTGTACCCAATACGAGGTAAAAATAAAAAAAGAATGAAAAGGTGGAAGATAGAGAAGCATCGTAATAAAGTAGAGGAAGGGCGACAGTGAGGGAACGATGAAAAGTAGGGGGAACATAGAGACAGCAAGACTTATAGGAGAGGCTGGCAGGGTAGCGAAATAACTGGAGATCCAGCGTGGTGGGTAAAGGAGGGAGGCATCTAGAGAGACAGTGAGGAAAAGAGAGAGTGGCAGAGAGAGAAGCATTGTGGTAGGGGAGGAGAGAGGAAGAGAGAGTGGCACGGAGAAAAACAGTGTAGCAGTTTGAGATAAGCAGAGGGGAAGAGAGAGTAGCTGGGAGAGAAGCAATTTAGCAGTTAGGGGGAAGCAGGGAGGAAGAGAGAGTGGCTGGGAGAGAAGCAGTGAAGCAGTTAGGGGGAGTCAGGGAGAAAAAGAGGGTGGCAGGGAGAGAAGTAGTGAAGCAGTTAGGGGGAGTCAGGGAGAAAAAGAGGGTGGCAGGGAGAGAAGCAGTGTAGCAGTTAGGGACAGTGAGGGAGGAAAGGAGGGTGGCAAGAAGATAAGCAGTGTAGCAGTTATAGGGAGGAAGAGTGGATGGCAGGGAGAGAAGCAGGGTAGCAGTTAGGGGAGTCAGCAGGTGGAAGCAGAGGGAGGAGGGAGGGAGGAAGGGAGGGAAGAAGGTTGAGAAGAGAAGGGAGGGGAAACGAAAGAGTGGGAGGGAGAGAAAGATAGGTAAATCCAGGGAAGGAGGGATGTATGCCTAAACAAAAGGAAACAGAATGTGGGAAAGTGAAGAAGACGTAGAATATGAGGTAAAGGGAGAGATAGGAAGACAGGCAATGGAATATAGAGAAGAGGTTAGTAAGGAATTGATAATGAAGGCAGATACGGAAGATGGAATGAAAGACTGAGGAATGGTGAGAGAGATTGACAGAGATGCCGTGAAAATGGTAACACACACACACACACACACACACACACACACACACACACACACACACACACACACACACACACACACACACACACACACACACACACACACACACACTGATTTAGTTAGATATATAGATAGATAAGTAGGTAGACAGATGGATAGATATGTTGACAGAGGGAGAGAAAAGGCTGTTAAATTCTATGGTACCATTTCTCTTACTTCCATTCCAGGCCGACCTCATACAGTACATTGTAAGGCCTCAGCCAACACAGACCCCACTGAGATGGAAGTTGTGATCATACGTCTTAGAGAGAGAGAGAGAGAGAGAGAGAGAGAGTAGTAGTAGTTGTAGTTAGATGACTCATGGTTGGTTTAGACTATTATAGACCGGAATCAACTCTTTTCATTTTGGTCGGTTAACATAGGTTATGTGATTAGGCTATGTACAGTAACTCCCAAAACTATCTGTTATGTATGGTGCGAAGGATGGCAAAATGAACAATATGAAATATGCTGACTGGCCTTTTGTCGTCTCGGTAAAGTTGGTAAGCGTGGTTAGCCGTCGTAGGCGCTACTGTTAATAAGCAAATCAGTACCACGAAATGACTGCAAACATCCATCGGCATGTAAATGGTACCGTAACCGTTCGGTAATATTTATACCTTAAAGTTAGAGATATAACCCATTACGGCACATTATACCGTGCTACATGCATCTTGGGAAACATACTAACAACGATGGATAGAGTTGCCATGTTTGAATATAAGTGGAACCACAGATCATGAAACAACTTGAGGGAAATATCCATCACAATTGTTTCGTTATGACAATCACACATCGGTCAACAGTGCCAAGGTTAATAATATAGAGCCTATACGTCCGACTATTTTAACCACCCTCCGTTATTTACCTTTACCACGTGGACGATATCTCAGTGTCGGAAGGTATTGTGGTTTGTGTTTCGTTACGTGAATGGCACAGCATCATTGTAGGTGCGGGCCTACCATTTGTCGCCGCCTCACGCAGCATGTGTCAGATAACATCGTCCGTTGTGTCAGATTGTACAGTATATTATTTTAAAGATACTTTTGGGAGCTACTGTACAAAGCTGGGGTAGGTGTAAAAGTGAATTTGATTAAGGTAACCAAGAGGAGGTTAGATTAGCGCTGGACCCTCTCCATATTGCCGAATGGCTCACGTTGTTACCTGAAAAAGTGTGGCAGGAGGAGTAAACAATAACATATAACCACAGAGCAAACGATCAGCATCTAAATTCAATGCAGTCATTGGTTTTTATATATCTATGTCTGCACAATGACGTCTTTTATAAATATTTGTGCTACTGCTTGGATTTATTTTTTGTGCAAATGAGGGAATTTTAGTATTGAAAGGGTAAGAAAAAATGCCAATTAACCCATATACTGTAGTACCGTGACGTTTTATGCTTTGCTACTGTCATACGATTTCCTTCATGTAACTGCAACTGAAGAATATCAGTTGTAGAAAACGGTGATGATTGTAGTAAGGGCTGTAAATTTTATACTTAATATGGTTTCAAAACCTCAGACTTATGGTAAACCTTCAAGGCACCCAGCAGATTGCACAAGCTTTAAGTATGGCAAAAAATATATATATTTCTGATGAACAAGTGTAAAAACGAAGGCAGGGCAGCTCGTATTATCTTTGTCAGGTAATTACTCAAGTGAGGGGCCACAAGGGGTGGTGGAATGAGACGTAAATAGAGAGGCCTGAAGGACACGGGATTCGCACGAAGGTATGTGGACCAGGCTGGCGTGTGCCACTTGTGCAGTACTTATTTAGTTTTTGTGCCAGGCCTGGTTCTGGCTGGTTGCCGAGAGGATGGGTGGGTGGGTGCGGAAGGGAGGGTGGGATGTATGTGAGGGAGGGTGTGGGACGAGTAAGTAGTGTATGAATGGGTCAGCGTGTGTGTGAATGGAGCAGCGAAGTGTGTGTCAATGGACGGGAGTTAGTGGACGGTGTGCTTATGTGATGTGATTGACAAGAGAATGAATGAGTGTTGATGAGATTGGGCGAGGAAGAAATTGACAGCTGAAATACAAACTGGGAAATATTCCGTTTATGTAAGGGAGATGAAAATGTCTATGCAGTGTGAAAATGTGGGTGTGGCAGGGGCTGGACTGCTGCCTATGCCCATTTGTCATGTGTGACGCAGCCAGTGATAGTGTGACAAGTCATACCGAACTCATGGTAGTACTTGTGTGACGTAACTAATGGAGTGTGACGTCACATCATACTCATGGTAAGGATTCTGTGACGAAACCAGTGATGGAGTGTGACGTCATACCCAATTCATGGTATTATGTATGACGAAACCAATGACGTGGGGAGGCTGTTGCTTGTGCAGGTTAGTTTATAATTTTACTTATGCATGAAAATGAATGACAGCTCCCTCGGATATACCTTACAATTGTTTTTTTTTTTTTTTTTTTTTTTTTTTTTTTTTTTCACAGAATCTCATTGATAGTTTCAGAAATTTGCTGAAGTGCCTATTTTTGGAGATATCAGTTATAAAACTTAATCAGAGTTACACACACACACACACACACACACACACACACACACACACACACACACACCGCATCAACTGGCCACCTGCTGTATCGGGCTTTGAGGTCGAATCGGCCCCTAGGTCAGTCGTCCACCAGTCGTTTGTCCTTATTAGTCTAAGCGAATCAAACCTACCCTAGCTTGACCTAACCTAACCTAATATAGCCTAACTGATTGGAGCAACCCGGGAATGAATGGATTTTCTACCTGTTCCACCTGTAAGACGCCGGTGACAGGAAACAAACATTTCGTTCCGAGTCTCAAATATGTTTTTTCTAGGGTATTAAGGTGTGTGTAAGTAACTATACAGCCATGGCACGTAATCCATATACATTATTCATTTGTTCGATATTCAGGTAATAGTTTATGACACAGATGGCCACTAAAATCTGAATTTTGTGTATTACCAAAGCCTTTCTTGATTTTGTCTTGGTGAGTTGGTAAGGTTGGATGCAGTGGTAGTGTGCCCACTCAGATGGTTAGATGTAGTGTTTGTGTTATCCGGCCCCAGTCCCTCGTCTTACTTCCGTTTTCGTCCAGGATATTCTCTCTCTCTCTCTCTCTCTCTCTCTCTCTCTCTCGACGTTACCATGCATTATATCCTCTTCCGTCTCCTCCTCCATTTTTTATTTTTATTTTTTGTTTTGTTTATTTTTTTCGTGGTCGTTGTCGTTGTTTCTTCTTGTGTGAGTGTGTGTGTGTGTGTGTGTGTGTGTGTGTGTGTGTGTGTGTGTGTGAGAGAGAGAGAGAGAGAGAGAACCTAACCATTAAATATTCAGTCATTTACTAATATAAACTACTCGTATGTGCACCCAAGTCACACACACCACAAAGCCCGCCAGGAGACAGGACGTGTGTGCTGGGCAATCCCCAGATCCTGTCCTCCCCACTTACTATTTTTTAACCAGCCCATACCCCACTGACCGGGCTAATGTATGGCCCGGCCTGCACTATATGTGCAGGAAATCTTTGAACGAACGAACGAACGCACCCAAGTTACTCTTTACTTAGTGGCTTTATATTGGTGTTGTATTATACCGGTACTGAGTTTGCAGCCACCATGTTCCCTAGTGGTGAGCGCTGCTTGTGTCCACCGCCTGCTGTACTGAGAAGGCAATAACGCCTGTTGCGAGCTTATAGTCTTGGAGGAATTGCATGTGTAGGTGCGTGTGTATACTTGTAGCCTTTGTAGTATGTGTGTGTGTGGGGGGGGGTAGGCTAATACGTGCGTTTGTGCAACTCTTATGTAGACGCTGCTAATTACATGTTTATCTGTTTAAAAAAATATTATGTATTTTTTTTTACCCCCATCACCTAATCATTCTTATTTTCTTTGCTTATACGCAGCAGAAAATAATTTTGAAGAATATTTAGTCAGGAATGCACTCTCTTTAAATCTCGAGCCTCTCATCCTCAGCTTACTCTCGCCTGACCTAACATAACCTAGCATTTCCTAACTTAACCTAGCTTAACTTAGCGTAATCCAAGCAGCACAGTCTATCCTAAACTATCATGATTTAATTAAACTTCTAACCTAACCTAGTCATCTGAACAATACTAATACAAATTTTCTCTAAACTGAACCTAATTTAATCCACTCTCCTAATCCAGTTCAGTACAGCGGAGATTATCATAACCTAGCATAACCGAGCCTAATATAATCCAGCCTGACTTAGCTTATCCTCAGTTTTCCAGTTAAATCAACACTAGCTTAACCTTTGACCTTGACTGAAAGATGATGAAGTGGGAGATTGAGATAATTGATAGTGATAAATCTCTCACTCTCTCTCTCTCTCTCTCTCTCTCATAATGATATATTATTATTTAGTAGTAGTAGTAATTATAATAATAATAATAATAATAGTAATAATAATAATAACAATAATAATAATATTATCATTATTAGTATTATTAGTATTATTTTGTGGTAGGTGGGGGCGCTCACCATCCACTCACTCGATGTAGTGCTGCTGTCGGGTGTCTGCCCTTTCCTCTCCTCCATCCTTCCCTTCCATCCTTTTCTGTCTTCCTTTCCTTCATTCTTTCTTTGTCCTTCTGCCTACGGGTGACTTTACACTCCCTCTTCTGTCTTTCTTTCCTTCAATCTTTCCTCTTCCTTCTGCCTGTGGGTGACTCTACCCTGAGTAACAAGCCAAATGGTTTCCTGTACACCAGGAAACCATTTACTTCGCAGGGTGGTAACCATATAACCCAAATTATAGCGCCTGGTGGTTTAGTGAGTAATTATTGCGCTCCAATCGGATTGAGCCGGTGAAGGTTTATATCCAAGGGGTGGTTGGGGTTTATTGTTCATGTAATGCCACTCAGGGATGAGTGAGGCTGGTCACTCTCATCTTAAATGTCGGGACCAACTGCTTAGCCCCGGGCTCCTACGCTCCTCATGGGACAATGTAGGACTGGATGATGGATGGATGGATGGATTATTATTATTGTTATTATTATTATTATTATTATTATTATCATCATCATCATCATCATTATTATTCTATTACTACTACTGCTACTGCTACTGCTACTACTACTACTACTACTCCTACTTCTACTGCCACTACTACTACTACTACTACTACTACTATTTTTGTTGTCGTTATTGTTGCTGTTGCATGTTTGATATGTTTAAATTGATTTTTATCGCATTTCGTTATTAAACTGATTTTGTTTTTCTTTTTGATACTGTTGATTTAGTTCATTATCTACATTGTTTACTAACAATAAAACTAAAATATATTCACATGTTTGAGCCAGGAATATTTAGAATTATGTCCCCGCTCGTGTGAATATACAGCCTGAGTCATCCAGTACTGAAGATAAGGGTGTAATATATTATACTGTCTCTTATCACGGCTCTTATCAATGCATTTTAGCTTTTTCTTTTAGCTGCGTCGCATTAAAGGTGGTTACAGCTTAGATACAGTCAACCTGGAAGAAGTGTGAAAGCCACCCCCCCCCCTCTCTCTCTCTCTCTCTCTCTCTCTCTCTCTCTCTCTCTCTTTCTCTCTCTTAACACCAACAAAATTTTGTCAGCATCAGGCCCAGATTTATGGCTTGATAATTATTCGTAAATAATTAGCTATATTTTTGCTGACCACATGTCTTTTTCCCACTTTACATGTCCCTTTAGTTCATCAATATTTTTCTGCATTATGCCTTCGTAAGTTTTCATTTGTCTTCATATAATTTTCCTGCCACAGCATCTCATTTCAGTCACCTCACTTTCATACTTCTAATCTCGCTGTCTACATCTCATTTCCCTGCCATAACACCTCATTTCGGTCCCCCCACATTAATGCTTCTGTTTTTATTTCCATACGCAATTCATGGTGTTGTCCTATGCATATAGAAAGAGAAATACAGTACTGAATAAACAGTAAGAAATCGGAAAGGCTGAGTGAGTATAGAAAAGTTTGATGGAAAATGTTAAAGCCTTGAAAATCTCTCAGGAGCCAGTTAAGGTGTTGCAGACGGACCTTATCCACTCTGGGGTAAGTCATTTATTTGTCAGTTTCCGAGTCCTGTATCATTATCTCTTGATTAATGCTTAGAACATGTACAGAGTTTAGATACTGTGATATTTTTTTGGCACGCGTATCCAAAATATATGTCACACGTTAAAGCAGAGAATTATAATGAGGTGTAAGTGTTGTTTAAGGAGTGTTACCTGTTTGCCTACACCGCACCCAGGCTGGGACAGCATTTGTCGCACCCCAGCTCCCTCGCACTACCCCATCCCAGTCCTCAGCCTCACCTCACCTCTGGTAGTTAACCTGCTGCATATAAAACCAGGTGTGAGACAGAGTGAGTGGGAGGGAAGAAATGAGTACTTTTCTCGTTCCCTCCCCCTCTCTCTCTGCGCGCGTTACACACACACACACACACACACACACACACACACACACACACACACACACACACCACACACACACCACACACACACACACACACACACACACACACACACACACACACACACACACACACACACACACACACACACACACACACACACACACACACACACACACACACACACATTTTACGTACTCTGTTTCTTGTGTTTCGTGCGAGAGGATGCCATCATCATTGTGAGTGCCTAGTTGTAGTGGTACTTAATGGCACTGCTCCACCATTTAGCCCAATCACCTCCTCGCACTCCGTCAACACACCATACCTTTAAAGTACACTGACTTAGGCCGAGGATATCTGTGTAATGTAGATGAAGTCGAAGATTTTGGAATGAAAAGTATGCTCATTTCTATCATAATTGAAGTCAAATATTAAGGTTCTCTATTTACCTTCCAAAGCTGCGACTGTTCGAGTGAAAATGGGGAATGAATCACCTATGCATGAGTTGGAAAATAAAGAGAAAATAAGTGCCAGGATATACATGGCCTGGGAAAACATCGTCATGGGGCAGTGGAGTTGATGTCAGTATTTTAAGATTTTTAAGACAACTTTGCTGGTTTAGTATCCAGTGGCCATCACAACATCATATATTTTTTTGTGGACTCAACAGACGTGCAAGGAAAGTGGTGAGGCGGAGTGTGAGGGAGGAAGCGCTAATGTGTAATACGTCAACATCTGGCTAGCAGGTAGACTGTGATTAAGCCATACACTGGGCGGCAATACGCACGCTCTGGTTCAGCCACTTATTGTCGGAGTAAACAGCTGGTGGTGGTGTTACCACGACCACACACACCCTCACACCTCGCCAGTCCTTCCAGTCAGTGCTGCCAGGAAACGTTATATGTCCTCCTGTTTTTTTCTATTTTCTAATGTCTGTAAGCTGTTTCCATAGGTCTGTTCAGTACTTTTGTAGTATCATTTTTTGTGCCCGTTTTTGTCAGGTATATGAACAGTTGTCAGTTACCTACATCCCTTGGTTGCTTGCTCGTTAGGTTGCCGTTGTACCCAATACGAGGTAAGAGTATGGCAGTACCCTTTCGTTGCCATGGCAGTGAAAAGAAACTAATATATCAGTTATCCAGTGAAATAATAATCATAATTATTTTATTCTTTATATTACCAAATGATTCTCCTCAACACAGGAATGTTCTGTCTTCCTGTATGGTAAAGGTGAAGGAGATATGAGGTATGCGCCTCGTTAGCTTGAAGATGTTGTAAAAAGAAGCTACAAAAATACCAGAAGCGGGAGCTACTCTTTATTTTACATGACACACAATACAATTACAGTGAACTACAAAAATGCGTACAAGATGCAGGAGCTTCAAGACACGTCGGTTAACACCCATGGTGTGGTTTGGTGTGGGAGGTTATACTGTGTTGTGTGATGTGGCTTGGTGTGGTGCGTGGTGTGGATGAAGTCTGCGAAAGTGAAGCACCTCGTCCCCGAAAGCTATTTGGGAGAGACAGACGAACATGTCCCTCCCAAAATATTCCCCCACATCTAAAATTGATGTGAGAACTGGGCTTGATGAAGGATTGGCAGTAAGTCCCTCAGCAGAGCATTGATAATAGTTTTGTAAGATTTCGATTAGATTATTCTCAATTATATAATATCACGACGAGAGACTAGATAGTGTACTAAGGTGTGGAAGTACATGAAGGAGGGTGATGTGTCGTGGGAAGAGTGAAAAAAAGAAGAGGTAGGCTACACATGGTTGAAAAAAATGAGTTGCAGGAACAAGATGCGGTTGTATGTGGTAGGTGTAGGGAAGATACTGAAGAGATACGGTGCTGTGCTGGATTAACCAGCAACAGAGTGGATAAATATATGAGGCAATGCTGTGTGTCGTGGAAGGGGAGGGTGTCGCTGAGTCGAACCAGGAATAGCTGAATGTTCCTTTGTCACTGCCACCCCTCACAGCATGCGGCGAGAGGCAATGGGCAGATAGAAAGAGAAATAATTGCCATACCCATTCAGGGTGTGGAGGGCAGTTATGGAAGACGTGTGATGTTTGTTTATAGTGATAATGATGATGATGGTATGGTAATGTAGGGCCTCAACCATTTACGCACGTGCCTACCTGTTGGCTTCCCAGCAACTAAACAGAGGACACCTGCTGGCGAGTGCGAGCCCGTGCATAAACAAGCAAACAAACGCATACGTACGTCTTTGTTGAACCAATGCCCTTTTTTCTTCATGCCTGAATATCGAAATAGGTACCCAGGTAGGCTACATAACTATCTACTTACACCTGTTTTCCTGCCTACCAATCGCTTATTTTTCTTTCAAGTTACCTATACACCCTGCTTCCCTTCCTACGTAAACATCTCTATACCTGCCTAACGGCGTAGTATCTACCGTCAACTTACCTACCCCTCCACCTGCATATATACCTTTCTTGCTTGGTGCCTTCCATCCTTCCTTCAAATAGCTTCTTATTCATGTATGCAGATGTCTGTCTTTTTTCATATGTCTTTTTTTTTTTTTTTTTTTTTTATGTGTCCGACTCTGGGCATAGGCTTCACAGCCTGCTATCAAGGCCCAGCAGTCCTCCTACATACCATACACCTCCACATGTCACCACTTTGGATCACACTATTGTACTTCTCTGACAACACCCGCTTCGCAGAGTTCTGGTGTGCTGAGCTGTCTCCTTTAAACCCACACATTTGCTGACTTTGCAAGGGCCTTATTGATAAAACCATATATTTTTTGTTATGCTAGGAAGAAGGAACCACGATCACGAGCCTGCAAAAACTGTTCCTTCCAAGAGAAGAACAAAATACAAGAGAGAGCCAAATTCAAGATCCGATCATTGCGAGATGCCTGGACACACTGCGTTTGAAAGACAGTAGATCATAGGAAGCAGGAAATACAGACAGAGGGAGAGAGTTCCAGAGTTGACCTCTTGCATAAATGAAGGACTGGGAGTAACGGTTAACTCTTGCATTAGAGAGTTGGACAGAAAAGGGATGAGAGCTCGCTGCTTGACGGGTGCTGCGTGCCCGTCGTAGAGGTGGAGGAATGCATGCAGACAGTTCAGAGGAGCAGCGACCATTGAAGTAGCGATAGAAAAGAGATAAAGATGCAACAGTGCGGCGAAGAGACAGAGGTTGAAAGGAGCCAGTAAGTGGAGGAGAGTTCTTATATGCTGGGGGTTAATTCCCTACATTTCTAAGCAAAGTGGAATCAGGTGTTTCTTTGTCTTATTGGCTTTACTCTTCTGAGTGATTCCCTTCAGCCTCTGTCGCTACTCCGCAGTGTTGCATCTCTCTCTCTCTCTCTCTGAGTTTAAGAGAGAGAGAATATTTCCCCCACAATCTTAGGTTCGTCTCACCTCCTCCTTCCCCCCTTCCCCTCCCCCCCAACACACTTTAACCCGTTATCACTCACTGTTCATTATTGTGCTTCTCCCCCCGTTTTTTTTTCTCTCTCTCTCCTTTTTCTTCCCCTAAGTGTTCTTACATTTTCTTCCTCTTATTCTATTTCGTTTCATCTTCTCTTCTTTAATTATTACCTTTCCTCTTCATTGTATATCTTTATGACCTTTTGACGTTTTGTTTTTTATGTCCCTCCTCCTCCTCCTCCTCCTCCCCCTCCTCCTCCTCCTCCATTTTCACCCAGTTGGTTTTACATATCTGGCTATGAAACTCCATGATATAATTTCCCTCAGAGAATACATTTTTGCACCCAACACATGAAAGTGCGAGGGAGTCATGTGGTTGTTCCGGTTTGTCTATGTATCTGTCTGTTTGTCTATCTGTCTGTCTCTCTGTCTTCTTGCCTGTCTGTGTGTGTGTGTGTCTGTCTGTCTTTTAGCAAGATTATGATAAACGACTGGTTGGAACTGAACCAGGTTTGACATGATGACTGAGGACCGTCAGGGAAACAGATACATAATTTTGGGGTGAAAAAAGTTATAGGTCAGAGGTCATGGGCAAGATCAACACAAACCGATTTTCTGTGATTTCTCGTATGATTGATTGAAGGGTTGAAAGAGAGGGAAGGGTGAAGTGAATCAGTTTTGTCATCTATTGCTTGGAAGCGAAGATCATAGGATCACAGGGTCACAGGTTTGGCCTTTTGAAAGTAGTTACCTTTTATTCGATTTGGATCAACCTTGGTGCATGTGTGTAACGGTAGTCGAGGATAAAAATATTCTATTATCAGAACAGTAGATCGCAGAACAAGGCCAGAAGGTAAGATCAGCTTAAAATTTTTGGTCCGACTTGAACCAAACTTGGTGGGTGGGTTGAAGTGGTCAGTCAGAAATCAAGGACACGGGGCTGGGTCAGAGGTTTGACCTTGAATCCGTTCCACACGGCCAGTAAGCACCAGTCGTGCCCAGTCATGCTACTCACCAGTTCGAACCATGGTGACGAATCATGCTGCAAATAGAGGATCAGAAACGAGGATGGTGTTTTTAATCATCACGCCTTTGCAGTTATTATGGTGCCATGTGGATGTGGATGGTGCGGAGAATGATTGCTGGGTTTCATGGAAAGGGCTTCACAGCTCACTCCATGAAACCCATGAAACCCAGAGTCTAATTTGTACAAAGAAATCAAACTGTTTTCATTACAATGCCACAGAAAAACACTTGCTCCCCTTGACTGTCTGGATGGGCCTTTTGACCGATTTTACGGAACAGGTGTTGCACTCTCCGCGTCCTTCTTGTTTAATTTGTGATTTCGTGGGTTACACATTACCGTACCCTATGTGAACAGCCTTGCCTCTAGGTATTAAATTAATTATGCCTCTGTAACTAAGCCTGGTATGTTAAAAGGCTTTTGCATATCAGGTTTGTTACTTGCTACTGTAAAACTGTGTAATTTCTGACGTTGGTGTGTGTGTGTGTGTGTGTGTGTGTGTGTGTGTGTGTGTGTGTGAGAGAGAGAGAAAGAGAGAGAGAGAGAGAGAGTGCTGTGATAATTTTTATCACAGTGTTTATTGCCTTGTTTTGTGCTTTTTATCATGTCAAGCTTAGTACCTAAATGCATGAGAGAAAAGAGGACTCCTGAGTAGAATTTGTTATGAGTTTGCATACCCCATTCTCTGTCCACCCCGCCATTCCATTCCTAACACAGCCTTCCTCCCTACGTAACCCACTAACAGACCAATCTATCCTCAGACGGCCTCCTCAGTATATTTTGCTGATCCCCCTCACTCATTTCCCGTACATAACTTTCCCGGAGAGTCTCCTCCCTCCCTTCCTGTTGTTCCCACTGCCCTTGACTTCCACCCATTCTCATCATCCCTTCTTTCCTCTACTTCACCTTGACCAGTCGGAAATGATGGCGCTATGGTGTGTTTGTGTAGGTAGGTTGAGGCACTCAAGGCAGAAATTAGAGTTAGGACGGGAAATAGAAGTGTAACGCCCGAGAAAAAAGGGATGAAAATGTGGAACACAGAGAAGCATCGGAGGAAATCAGACGATGGTATGACAGGCAGGGAAGCAGTGAAACAGCAAGGGATATAGGAGAAGCTGACAAGGTAACTGAAACAACTGCAGATAGTTGGAGATCCAGGGTGGTGGGTAGGGTATGGGAGGCATCTTGAACAACAGGGAGGAAAAGAGAGTGGCAGGGAGAGAAGCAGTTTTGCAGTTAGGGGGAGGCAGGAAGAGAGAGTGGCAGGGAGAGAAGCAGTGTAGCAGTTAGGGGAGTCAGCAGGTGGATAAGCAGGGAGGGAGAGAAGCAGGCTGAGAATAAGAGAGGGGGAGGGGGAAGCGGGGAAGTTGGAGAGATATGCAGATAGATACAAGGAGGGATGTAGATAAAAGGAAAACAGAATGAGGGGAAAATGAAGAAGACATAGATCAAGAAGACGAGGAAGGGATGGGAAGAGAGGCAAGGGAATATAGAGAAGAGGTTAATAAGGATCTGATAATGAAGGCAGACACAGAAGATAACGTACAGTAATAGAGACTGACGAATGATGAGATACTCTTAAAATGGGAACACACACACACACACACACACACACACACACACACACACACACACACACACACACACACACACACACACACACACACACACACACACACACACACACACACAAACACACACACACGTTGATTCTGATAGATAGATAGATAGATAGATAGGTAGGTAGACAGAAAGATAGATAGATAGATAGGCTGACAGAGGGAGAGAGGAGGCTTTTAAGTTCTACCATTTCTCTTCCATTCCAAACCCGACCTCATACCTTGTAAGGCCTCTGCCTACACAGACCCCACTGAGATGGGAGTTGTGATCATACATCTTGAGTGAGAGAGAGGGAGAGAGAGAGAGAGAGAGAGAGAGAGAGAGAGAGAGAGAGAGAGAGAATTAGTTAGATAGCTCATGGTTAGTTTAAACTGTTAGGTCTGCATCTGCTCTTTTCGTTAAGTTCGATTATTTTAGGGTAGGTTAGGCAGTGCACACAGCTGTAGTAGGTATAAAAGTGAGTTACATTAGGACAACCATGACGAGGTTAGGTAAGTACTGGACCCTCTACGTCTTGCCTCATAGCCCATGGTTTAGCCAGAAAAAGTGTGTTTGGAGGAGCAGACAATAATATATAACCACAGAGCAAACGGTCAGCGTCTAAAGTCAGCCTAGTCACTTTTTATTTTTTTAATCCACGTTTACATGGTGTCATCATTCGTCATTACGTTACTGCTGCATCTACTACTTTAATGTGTGTGTGTGTGTGTGTGTGTGTGTGTGTGTGTGTGTGTGTGTGTGTGTGTGTGTGTGTGTGTGTGTGTGTGTAGGAGAGGCCTATAGTACTGAAAGGATACAAAAGTGTCAATTAACCCATGTAGTACTGTGACGTTTTATGCTTTGCTAATGTCACGTGAGTTCCTTCTTGTTACTACCCGACGGTGTTTTTCCTGCTTCTGCCAGACAGTTTAATTCAATTTAAAGGAACCTTCTATTTTACGTAATGAAATGGTTAATGTGTGTTGCGCCACCGCATTTGACCGTATTACTCAATGTACATATCTCCTTGTAGAATATCACTTCTTTAAAACTGGTTCTGGTAAAAAAGACTTACAGATTTTATACTTAATTTGGTTTCAAAACCTTCAAGGCGTCCAACAGATTACACAACCATTGATTATTATTCAAAAAATGCCGGGTATGCTTCTGAGTCACAAACGTAAAAACGGAGGCAGGGCAGCTCACATTATCTCCGGCAGGTAATTACTTAGAAGTGGAGGGAGCACAAAGGGTGGTGGATTGAGAGACGTAAATAGAAGGGCCTGAAGGACACGGGATTCACCCAACGGTAGGTGGACCAGGCTGGCGTGTCGGTGCCTGCTTGTGCAATACTTATTCATATTTAGTTTTTGCGCCAGGCTTGGTTCTGGCTGGCTGCCGAGAGGATGGGTGGATGGGTGTGGAAGGGAGGCTGGGATGTATGTAAGGGAGGGTGTGGGACGGGTAAGCAGTGTGTGAATGGGTCAGCGTGTGTGTGAATGGAGAAGCGAAGTGTGTGGGAATGGACGAGAGTTAATGGAATGAGTTGCTAGACACTGTGGGTATGTGATGTGATTGAGAAGAGAATTAATGAATGTGGATGAGAGTGGGCGAGGAAACTGAGTGTTGAAATATAAATGGAGAAATAGTATATCTGTGTGAGGGAGATGAGAATGCGTATGTAGTGTAAAATGGTGGGTGTGGCAGGGGCTGGACTGCTGCATATACCCACTTGTCATGACACCGCTCCAGGACATCACCGTCGGAAGTTGGTATTATGTTTTTATACTGTTAGGTGCAGGTTTCTGAGAGTGTGACCTTGGCAGGGCTGCTGGAGGTAAAGTTAGTTTTTACATGAGTCAAAAGACGCCTGCTATATTAGAACGACGTGTATTTGCATTGTTTTTGCTGTTAGTCCTGGGGAAAGCTATGGCTTACTACTTCAACACGTTTACACCTGCCACTTTACGAACATATTTTTACAGTGTCAGAAATTAGGCAAGAATTTAATATGCCTTCTCAGTATCTTCACCTCCCGCCGCCAGAATCATGCTTCAAGACCCTGACTGTGAGTTGGTGCCAGTTGGGGCCCGGAAGGTGGGCAGGGGTAGTGAGACGGGCTGTTACGCATTTACATTAATGAAATAATGAGGCATTCGGCTGAACGAATGAGCATGGCTATATAATCAACCTTAGACAGAACAACAGGCCTGGTAGAGGTAATGAGGGAGGCACAAGAACAACTGAACACATCTTTCAAAACAAGTCTTACTCTTCGTGGCATCTGGAGTATTGATAATTATGACCAGACATTACACTCAATAAAAATAACAAGTGAACGCGTCTCCCTCACATACAGTGTGTAAAGGTAGTTAGAGGAAACGGTGACTGAACACCTGACGTATGTATAAGTAAAGGAGAGTGCATGAATGACCTCTGTTTAGCGCATGAAATGTAGAGATGTAAATGTGTGTGTGTGTGTGTGTGTGTGTGTGTTACAATGAACCGGAACCATTGATTTATACTCAGTATTCATATTCTGTCTCTGCACCGGCCTTCAGAGCAAATATTTCTTTGTACCCATGTAATAAGTTTTTTTTTTTTTTTTCCTTTTCTGTCTATCACCTGATCACCCCTCTGCTTTTTTTTCTATCTCATCTGGTCGTTTCGAGAGAAATTCAAAGATACCTGTAAGTCTTATATTGCAAGAAGGACCACAACCCTCTTAAAATATAAACGTTTCCTAATTCCCCCCTACAGTATATCCCGAAAAGGAAGATAGTGGATTGCAGGAGAAAAGCTAATTTAGCCTGCATTCTTTGGGTTATGAGAAAAGCTAATTTAGCCTGCATTCTTTGGGTTATGAGAAAAGCTAATTTAGCATCCATTCACCTGGGTTACGAGAAAAGCTAATTTAGCCTGCAGTCACCTGGTGTAGCGTCCACCTGAACCTGCGGCAACAATAATATCAGCAATAATTTGGGAATAAGTTTTTAGAGTCAGATGATGGCAGGAACCGGGGTGGGGGACGTGGATGTGTGGACCAAGACTAAGGCGGAACGTGACCTGAAAAAGGTTGAAAACCGCTGCGCTAGGGAAACTGTCTCCCCATCATGCAAGCCCAGCCGTAGACTACTAGGTTGAAAGTTAATATACCTTGTCCTCCGGAAATCCATCTAGCCACTAACCCATCCAGTGCAGTGTGTCAACAGCAGTAAGATAACTTAGCAAGTTTCCACACACAAAGAGACACAGCAGCTTTAAATATAACATAACAAACAGAAGGATTAACCCCACTTAGCTGATGCACTACTACAATATTTTATAGTTACGGTAATTTCAAGTAACATGACCCTACATTTACCTCCTGCCCTCATTAATGCATATAAAAGGGCCTTGTATTGATGAGCGTGAGATCAGAAAGCTTTCCATGAAATATCAGGTATATATCATTTGTTCAGTACATCTCTGCTCAGGTGGACTGGAGAGTATCATGCCAACCACCCCTTTGCCCTAACCGATACTTATTGTGCCCTGACCTAAGAATGCAGTATGTTTTGACTCTGAGACGCTCACGGTAGAAATAATGCCAGTAATTTGGCATGTTGTGAAAATGATGTTTCGAATCTTTTCTGTGAAGTCTCAGGTACTGGTGTGTGAACCACTTTGCCAGATCCGTGGTATATGACGATAAGATGCACTTTGGAAAAATTTGATTGCATATTTTGTTTTACTAAGCAATGTCCCTGTAGCGCTTTCGATGCTGTCCTGTGAAGTTTCGAACACAGAGGACATTATGAACGAGATATATTGTTTAGCATATTGCATTAGCTGGCACGATAGTGTTTTGAGCGTTATTCTTCTGTTTAGCTCCAGTTAGAAGAAGGTAGCTGTAGTTTGAAGTAGTCAGAGGGCGTGTACTCGTACATTTTATTTATGGATATAAGTATGCTTTTTACTAATATGGTGTAATTTACTATTGACATAGCAGGTGAATGTTGGATTTCGTACGGTATGTGTTAATGTGATGTTTTTCCATTGCAGGTAAGGCAGTGGTGTGGTGTGGTAGTGTGGCTAGGTGAGTGACAAAAAGTGGATATTGATCTACCTTTCTGCTTACATCAAGCTGTGGCAACAGAGCAGAACGCGGCACATGAGTGGTGTGGCATGATGTGGCTGGGTTAGTGGTACTGAGCCACGCCTGTCTGTTTATGGTCAAGCTGGGGAAGCAGAGAGGGACGGCATAGTGGCTCTTGCTTTAATCTCTCACCGGCAAAAACCTTCAGGCTGTGTCTAACCTGGAACTAAAATGTTGTAACCTCTGCACTCTGTCAAGGTTCATTAAACCATGTCAGTAATGATTATATGTTGAAAGATAATCGCTTCTTCTCCCCTCACGACCCTGGATTGTAGTAATCCGGCGTGGAGAAGGGGGGTAACTGGGAGATGAAAATACTTTAATGGTGCTGGTGGAGGGAACGTCACGCAGATATCAGTGTTGTACGGTATTTATTCATAACAGCTGTGAAACTGCCAAAGAAAGAAATTGTCGCAACAAGGATACTTTTATGGTACTAATGCTCCTCTTCAAGGGAATGAATATACATAGGAATATCATAAATCACTGGAAGCCTAGAAGGGCCTTGCGACACACTGGCTAATAAGGCAGTGGTGCAGTGTTCGTTTGAAGGACGGTGGGGGCGATGAGGAGAATTCAGTGACGTATGAAGGGGAAATGCCTTCAAACCACAAAAACGGGAGAAGAATGACGTAACCCAGTGTTTTGTGAGGATGTCGGGGAATGTGTAGGAGGTAGAGAGGCAGGATGATCTGGCAGGGAGAGGAGGGAAGGTGGACCGGTGGGTGATGATGGGTATGTGTGTGAAGAGGTTGAGTGGAAAAGACAAAGGCAAAGAGCTATGTGGAGAGAGTTGCATAGAGTTGTGTTAATATGGAGACCTCACAGACGTTACGGTAATAACGAGATAATTAGATCTTAGTAGTGACAGTGACAGGAGAACTTCTCTCTCTGTCGAAAAACTGTAAGAAGGCTTTTATACAAAAACAGAGTAAGTGAGAGAACAAGAAATTATAGAGCAATCTGAGTGGAGATTTTGTACCGTAGTTGATTTGATGAGCGGGAAATGAAGGTTAGAAATGAATGGAGAGGTACTATCACGATCCAAAGTTTCTTTACCCCCCCTGAGTGGAGGAAGGTCGAAGCCAAGGTTGAAGAAATGACGGGCCACCGAACACAGGCCAGTTCATGATGGAGGGGTTCACTAACCTGAAGCTTAGGATAATAAGAATCACCCGGATGAAACACACGAGCCTATTTATGTATCACGGTATCATGAACCATTATTAGTCTTGTATACTGGCAGTGTCCGATCATCTGGTCTTTGCTACAACTTTGGCTTCGACCTTCTTCCACTCAGGGGGGTAAAGAAACTTTGGATCGTGATAGTACATAACCAGTACAGGTGTGAGCTGGCCTGTATTAAATAGGATGGTCATGAAATGTGTAGATCTGAAGGCAAAGTGCAAAGGCAGAAGGGAAGAAATACAACTGGATACAACTAGCCAACCGCAGAGTGAGTGAGAGTGGGTTGAAACTGATGCAGATAAAAACCAAAGCATTAGCCCACGAATGTGTATCGCCCTCCGTCACTAGAAAACTAGATCAGTAATCAAATGGCAATCGGAGGCATATCATCGCAGCTTCACCAAAATCGAAAAGTCTCAGGGTTCCACTGTTTACTCCTACTCAATTAAATTTCATGCTGGCATTCAGAAGCCTGAAGTCGGGGGTATTTATGTTGATGAAGGTCATCAGATACAGGTATAGCAGGCCTTTGAAAATTTCTAGTAGTGACTCTTTAAATAGCCGTACTCTTCGTTGAGGCTACGATAGGGAATGGTGAATAATAACAAAAGAAAAAGTTTGAGGGTATTTTTCTTTGCAAAATCCTCTGCCAGTCGGAGGCATATCATCGCAGCTTTGCCACAGTTATTAGCAAACAAGCCAGATATCTGGATACTACCCACAAAATTTGGCTACAAGTTGCCCACTTGATTTTGAGATGTTTTGGTAACATCCAGACACACAGACACACACAAATGCAGGCGATTACGTTATTGCCTCGCTAGGCGGGCAATAAAGACAGAAACAATGAAGTAGGAGGTAGTGAGAGAGGGTAACAAGTCAGGATTAATGAGTGTGGTGCAAGGTGACTGAACATGGTCAAGAGAGAATCAGGTTTGTTGGATGTGAGGGAGAATATACCTTTAGGCAATAAGAAGAGTATGAGCCATGATGGGGGTTATAAGGAAAGAATGAGAAGGGATGTGGAAAAGGTTGCTTATTTGCGTAAGATGAAGAGTAGACCTTTAAGAGAATGTTAGAAGAGGGTATTAGAGATGAAATGAGAGAGTGTACTGTATAAGAGAGGATACGAATGTAGGCAAGAGAGAAAGTTGAGGAAGATAAATGAGAGAAGAATAAGAAGGGCATGAAATGGGCATTATGGAAGATGATAGTGGTGGTTGAGGGTGTATATGAGTCGGTACGAAGGATATAGAAAGACTATTATACGATATGAGACACTGAAAGAACTGAATAATTGTAATAGCTTATGTGACTTCCCAGTGCACCGAGTAGTACAACAAATGTTTAAATTCAATGTTTCCCCAACTCTGTTTATGTACGACTATTAGTATTAAGAATAAGTTTTCTGCAGAATGATATTACCATCAATCATTACCATTACCATTAAAGAACTTAAAGGTTCTCTTGACCTCCCATTGCACCTATGTCGTACCAGTTGTATATCTAAAGACTTGAGGTATGAAGGCTGATAATAATGATGTAACCCTATCGTACACGACCTCCTCCTGTCACAGACTAGCCTACTGCCCCAGCCATCTCATCATATACCATCAGTCCAGCAACCACCACCACCACTGCTGCTGCTGCCGCCACCGCAGCCGCCAACCTAACATTTCACTAACATTATCTTCCTAATTATCGATCACCACCAGGATTTCTCCTTATGGCCATCAGCCACCCCCACCATTTCCACCCAGCCCTTACCACCATCATCGCCACAACTGCATAAAAAAACACAAAAACTAGTCTCCACCACCATGTCTCCACGGCCTTTAACCACACTCCCTGCAACCCGCATCCCTACAAACACACCCGCCTCCCTGCATGTTATGAGGCAAACCTGAATGTTAATTATGCCGCCTACTTCGCTCCATGCCTGCCTGTCTTCCTGCCTCACTGGGTGCCTTACATGTATCGTGACCTTGCTGGGAATGTCACGTTGTTGTCAGAGCAAGGTGGTGCATGGCAGAGACAATCATTCTTTACTGTGAGAATTACCTCATATTTTTCCATACAGAATGTTTGTCTTTCTCACTTTACTGCAGAATTTAGCTAGAGTTTGGGGTTGCCGGAGAGATTTTTTTTTTTTTTTTTTGGGGGGGGAGGGGGCTAGTTAAAAATTATGTGACGAACTTTATTGTAGTTTACGATCTTTTCCTCTTCACCACACGTAACACTGTGTAACACCCATCTCGCCACCATGACTGTGTGCTGGAGTTGCCTGACGTCTTCATTTGCCACCTACGATTATAGCGGTCAGTCCGGGTAGAGTTATATGTGCGTGTGTGTGTGCGGGGAGGGTGTCAAAGTGCAGTCTATGTTGGTGTGCGTGTGACCTGCTTGTCTGTCTTATTGAATCGTTTGTGTGTTAGTTTGCCTGTGGTCCGTGCGTGTTAGTGGTTTACATGAATGTGTGTGTGTGTGTGTGTGTGTGTGTGTGTGTGTGTGTGTGTGTGTGTGTGTACATAACCAGATCGCATCCTTCTCTAAATTCACATCACCACATCTCATCCAGTACATGCACACACTTATCTTGATAATTTTGTAACTGTTCGTAAATCATTCTTTGTACCATTGGGCTTCTTTCTGCCAATTTTACATCTCTCTGTTGAATAAGTTATCTGCAATTTGCATTTTGTATCTGAAAGTCTGGCCGTACATGTCCAGCCTCGAAAACATAACTGACGAATCTGAAAAGGCGCAAGTGTATAAACAATGATAATGTCAGAGCAGATCCTTGCTGTACAGCCTGTGATAGCCTTATGCAGCCACTGCCATATATAGTGTGGGCTCAAGTGAGATTATTGTGTAAGATATTTTTTTTTTCACTATCTGCGTTAATCAGCTTGTCCATCACTCGAGCTGTGTGTGTGTGTGTGTGTGTGTGTGTGCTGATATTGAACTATGGTGTGTGAATGCTGTTGGTTTTGAATAACAATGTTTAAATCGTATCCAAGTCTAAATTGTCACTACCATCATATTGCCATCAGTCCAACCAAATTATTTTAATCGCTGAGGTGGAGTGTCATACCTCGGTGGGTTACATGGAGGTAGCCTAGATGATGAAGGGATAACCTGACAGGTGAGAGATGGTAATAATATCAATGTTCGTAGTACTATTATGTTTTCTTTTTCTTTTTTTTTTGTATATTTGTAGAGATTTTTCTCCTTTTTTTTTTTTTCCTTTGTACTTACTTCTTGTCTCGCTGTTACAGGTGTGTGAGAAGTGCGCCGGTAACCAGGTACCAGTGAGTTATGCAGTGATGAAATAATAGTTTGTCTTCCATAACTGTTCGTTCATTTTTTCTGTATGGAATAATATGTAGAACTAAGTGCTGGTGAAATAGTTAAATGCCTGTGTCTGCCACCCGATTATGAGCAGATGGAAATAAAGACGAAGATGATGATGATGATGATGATATGTGAGTGAGAGTATGGAGCGATTGGACCCTAGTGAAGTATTAAAACAACACTGGCCAGTGACAGTGGTAATATCGGTGACTGTGTATGTATGTCTCTGATTGCGTAATTTTCAGTGCCTGTATCTATATCTGTATCAGCGTATCAGCGTCAGTGCCCTCCGTACCTTTATACGTGTCACACACACACACACACACACACACACACACACACACACACACACACACACACACACACACACACACACACACACACACACACACACACACAGCCTGATATACGTGGTGCCGTGGATGGCAGGAGGGAGTGATGTCAGGAATAGGATGGACGAAATGGTGAAAAAGGATAAGATAGATAAAAACAGGAGGGGTGACCGTGAGGAAGGAGTAAGAAAAACAAGAAAAAAAAAAGGGATGGAGGAGAGAGAGAGAGAGAGAGAGAGAGAGAGAGAGAGAGAGAGAGAGAGAGAGAGAGAATTAAACTAACAAATAAGGGTAAGGAGAGTCTGTGAAACAAAAGATAGAAGGTAGGATACCGGAACTGGCATAAAAGGATAGGAGTGGGCCAAGAATGGTTAAGGTACATACTGAGAAGAGGCAAAAGAGCAAGGGGCAAGAAAAAAATAAAGAGCGAGGGAAGAGGGAGTGTTGTGTTACCTGATGACTTATGAAAGGGGTGTGGAGGATAGCAAAAGAAGTAGGAGGAGGGAGGCAGAAAATAAAAACCAGCAGTGGCATTTAGAATTAAAAAAATAAAATTAAGGGGGTTGTAGGAAAATGAGAGAGAAAAAGAACGAGGGAAGTGTTAGTAGTTGGAAGAAAATGCGATGAGGAGGGAAGCAGAGACTAAGAAATAGGTGAGGGAGGAAAGGTGTGTGGGTGGGGGTGGGTGGTTAGAGTTGACGGGGGTGGGTGGGTGGTTTGGCTATGTTTGTAGTTGGGTAAGGTGGCTAGGTAGGTTATGTGGCGAGGGTTTAGCGGATGGGCAGGGTGGGTGTTTGGGTGTTTGGGTGGGTGGGTAGGTGGGTGGATTTTATGGAGTGATGTGTGCCTTCCCAGAGGACCAGGCAGAAGACGGGTTTATACTGTTGTTTCTGTTAAAGTTCACTGTCCGTGCGTTTACTCAAGCTGCTTAAAAGGGCGACGAATGCTGGCAAGATCTGCAAGTCTGAAGCTGAGTAGCGAGAACTTTAACCTTTTCTAGAGGTCTTTTGTTATGGGTCTGGCTGGCTTGGCAAATTCGGGGTTCTCAAAATGGGATGGATTTTGGTAAGATTAAGAAAAGAACTGATCTTTAATAATGCTAAGGTTAAGTCTGGAAGCGTGACCGACTGCGAGAGGTATCACTGTCTCTCATGATCTCCTCTGTTAATTTCCCCCAATTTTTTGGTTGCTAAACCTTGTCTGCACTGTCCCTCTCTCTCATTGGTTCTTTTGTTTAGACAGCGGCGTACCCAGGAAATTATGGACTGTGTGTGTGTGTGTGTGTGTGTGTGTGTGTGTGTGTGTGTGTGTGTGTGTGTGTGTGTGTGTGTGTGTGTATACTGTGCATAGGTAATGGTCTAGTTTGTTCTGTAATGTAATGTAGATGGAGCTACGGTCCTGTACACAGTTTGGGATATGATGCAGTCTGTGGTCCGTTCAGTGAAATAAGTCTAGGTCTGTATAGGTAATTGTTTATGATCTGGGCTGATTTGTCTAGTGTAGTTTTATTTATTTTGTAGTGACTTGTGTTTGTTCTGGTTGGCCTCTTTATAGTAGTATGATGTATGTAGATTTGTAATGTTTTGAAGGTTTTTGACTGATGTGGTATCGACTATGATGTAGACTCTAATTTTATATTTTCTGTTAATTTTTCTCCGTTCTTTTGTCTGTGCCGAGGTGTGTTATTCTGGTTTGTGGTTTGGTCTGGTCACTGGCTTGTTGTTTGTTAAGCGGCTTGGTCTGTGTTGTGTTTGTATTTGTGACTTGGTCCGTCATTTAGTCTGGTGGGCATTATGCAGTGGATATTCAGAAATGTGGCTTGTGATGTATTGTTTGGTGATTTGTCTGGTGTGATTCGGTATGTGAGTTAGTTTTGGTTTGATTGTCTTAAATGATTTATGTAGTTTTGCTGATACCAGGTGATGTCACATCTTGTACGTTGTCAGGGCGCAAAATGTGTCCTTGGTTTAATCTTTGGTATGATCTGGTCTGTGGCGTGATGTATATTTTGGTTAGATTATATATGTAGGTAGTGATATGATGGCATGTGTAATTTGATCCTTGAATTTGTATATGCTATGTATGCATGGTGTTGCTGTAATAATATGTTTGATATGTGATGGGGACTGGGTGTATTGGTGTTGCATGTAGTCCGGGGTGAGCTGCGGCGAGGCACCTTGGCTGATTGGACGCTGTCTCCCGCTTGATATCCAGTAGGTTAGGATTCGAAGTTATGACTGGGAAATGATTTGAAGATGATGGCTTCATGTGTAGTGCCATCTGTCATTCCAACCTGTGCTGAGCTTTAAACCAACCTCGTGGTGAAATTGGGTCCTGCAGATGAACCGGTGATGGAGTTACCTTTAACTCGATACGGAATCACTTCCTCTTTACCCAGATGTAGAATCACCTCCTTACCCAGATGTACTGTACATGTTAACACGTTATTTATATCGATGCAGAATACATTAGCTATCACAGACAAGTCCTGCGCCGTCCTTGTCTTCTCTTTATATGAATAATTAGTGTAGTTTAAGAACACTGGGTGTAATGGTCGCCAGGATGGTGGTGGTGAGGTAGAATGTTAACGACACCGAGGACGTAGCTATTGTGACTGTCTGTTTCATTGTATCCTATATACATATGCTTCTGTGTATATAGTATTACACACAGTATGTATGTACCTACGTATGTATGTATATGTATTTATGTATGTAAGTATGTATGTATGTATGTATGTATGTATTTGTAAGTATGTATGTATGTATGTGTGTGTGTGTGTGTGTGTGTGAAAATATCTCATGCATTATCCTATGTATATCAAAATTGATAAATACATTATGCGAGTGTTTGGAAATAAGTCTTCAATTGTGAAGTAAGTCGGTCAGAGATGAAGGTCACGGGCCAAGGTCGAAGTTCAGAGCGTGATATTATCACGAGTTATCCGACGTGGATCAAACTTGTCACATAAAGTTTTCCAGGAGTGGGAAGAAGTTCTTTGACTTTGATGCAGAGCGATCAAAGGTCAAGGTCACAGGCGAGGATCAGATTACTTGTGGGACGTGGATGCCTTCTTTGTTGCAGTAAATACACATAAAACAATTAGCATAAGGATGAAATTGACTCAGTAACTTGTGCGTTATTTATCTGTCTTTGTTGTTATGTGCTTTGAAGGTGATAAGGTCGATGAATGCATGTGTTTGTTGTTGGTGAGGCGGCAACCTTCAGTCTCTGTTGGTGTTAAGGTAGAGAAGTGATGGGACGTGGGAAGAACAGGGGTCGAGGAGGTAGCTGTCTTTAAATCTGTCCCTGCTCACCCCCTCACCCTCAACCACACCCTCACCTACAGTACACCTTCTCCTCCCTCACCCTTTCCCTCTTCCATTTCCTTTCACTCTCCCTCACCCACTCCCTCTTGCTCTCGCTTTCCATCTCCCTCTCCCTCACACTAACTCCTGCCCGGCGCCATAGGAGTGATGGATTACCGGCACACTGACGCACGAGCACCAGAACCACACATAAGGATAGTCAGGATAGGCAGAAAGAAGGATATAGAGGAAGGGGAGGTGGAGAGGAAAGATAGATTGATGGAGGGAGGGAGGAGAGAAAAGATGATAGATAAGATTGAGGGAGAGAGAGAGAGAAGGAATGGTGGAGAGTGCGATAAAGGAGGAGTGCTCGGTAAGTCAGAGGTAGAAAAGGAAGGAAGGAAGAAAGGTTAAGGGAGGGATAAAGGCAGGGAAGAAAGAGTGGAGTGTAGAGGAGAGGAAGAGAGGGTAGGAAGGAGAATGAGATGGTAGGAGGGATAAAGTGGAGTAGTATGGAAGAAGTAAAGTACGAGGAGGAAGGAAAATGGAAAGAAGTAAAGAGAGAAGAGGGGAAAGAAGGAGGGAAGGAAATGAAGGAGAGAGTGAGGGCAGCATTAGAACCCTCCCCTGCCACAGCCCTCAGCACCATGATGGATGAAGAGAGAAACCTGTTTTGTACACAGGAAAAATCATCCAATATAATACCAATATGCCGGGAATCGAACCCGGGACCATGATGGATTCCGCGGTGGAAGGCTGAGGCAACACTTATTATCGCCTCATGACTGCTGTTCTCTTGGTGCTCACGCGCCTGATATCAAGTCCTTCTTTGGTCGATATCCCGTGTAATTGACTGAGTGATGGATGGATGACGGGCTGGTGGAGGCTGGAGTATAGTTATCTCGCACCTGCCGTTAGTTATTATTACATGTGTAGCAGAGGTTGGTTGTTGTTTTTGTTGTTGGTGTTGCATCTGGCCGTAGTAGTAGTAGTAGTGGTGGTAGTAGGATGATGATGATGATGAGGAGGAGGAGGAGGAAGAGGTTCATCTAATCATCTGTAATGTGAACCACGTGAACTGCAGGCCAAAGTTGCATTTCCCCGGCAGTCCACCATTCTCCTTTTGGGGGATAAGTAGGGAGATGATGGATACTTGTGTAGCTGGGCAGTGAATCCCTCCCGGTTATATCGGTGTCACCACGGGAAGGTGTCCCTCACCAGCACCTATTTGAACGTAAAGGTAATCCATCCATCATCCACTCCTACGTCGCCCCATGAGGAGCGTGAGAACCCGGGGCCAGGCAAGTTGGTCCTGACATTTAAGATGACAGTGACCAGCCTCACTCATCCCTGAGTGGCATTTCGTGAGCAATAAACCCCAAACATCCCTTGGATATAAACCTACACAGGCTCAATCCGATTGGAGCGCCTTAATTACCCACTAAACCACCAGGCGCCATAATTTGGTTATATGGTTACCACCCAGTCTAGTAAATGGTTTCCTGGTGTACAGAAAACCATTTCGCATGTCACTCAGTGTAGAGTCACCCGTAGGCAGAAGACAGAGGAAAGAATGAAGGAATGAAAGACAGAAGAGGAAGGAAAGAAAAGAGTAAAGGGCAGACACCCAAAGCAGCACTACATCGAGTGAGTGGATGGTGAGCGCCCCCACCTGCCATTAACGTAATAGACTGCAAAATTCCTGTTATTTCACTCCATCGCTACCATAGAAATATGTTTGGTGTGGGTTGTGCTGAAGAATATTCCGTGTGGTGAGAAGGAGGTGCATGAGGTGAGCTTGTGTGTTGTGGTGTGAATGACGGTATAACAGTGAGGGTAGAAGGGAATGAGGAGGAACTGTATTCTGTTTTACTTTTTTGTTGTATTTTTAAGATGAAAGCAGTGCCTGCTTGTGGAATATCTGTTGCTGTAATTGTTTTTGTTGCTGCATTATTGTTGTTGCCTTTGTTGTAGTTGTTCTAGTGTATTATAGTACTGAAGAGGTTAATTCGTCTCTCCCATCTTGAACCAGTTAACAGGAAGGACGGATGGATGGTGCATGGTACAGTAAAATCTCTACGTGTTTTCACCTAATCCCTGTCCTCATGGTGCTGTTGCGTCTGATAACTTTTTTTCTTGTGTGTGTGTGTGTGTGTGTGTGTGTGTGTGTGTGTGTGTGTGTGTAAGGTAACCACAAATGTCTGTCTGGTACTTGAGTGACCAAATAATCAACCGGAAGATCAGAGGCCACACAATAATAAACTGGTATATTATCTCACACAGGCGCCAAGCAACATAGGCTTAGGAGTCACACTGTCGCAAATCCTCTTAAATGCCACTCCTACATGATTCCTGGCAATAAAATAAAATAAAATAAAATTAACGAATCAATAAATATATTCCTCTTCCTCCTCCTCCTCCTGCTACTACTACTACATCAGCTACTACTACTGCTATGATAATAATAATAATAATAATAATAATAATAATAATAACAATAATAATAATGGTGAAAATTATAATAATAATAATAATAATAGTAATAATAATAATAATAATAATAATAATAATAATGATAATAATAATAATAATAATAATAATCTATCTATCTATCTATTGCCAGACGCCTTAATCCCGTACGGGGTGGCCACAAACAAATCGCCTTCACGTCGCCCTGTCCCCAGCCATTTCACTGCCCTGCTAGGAACTCACACCCCCCTCTCTCATAAACGTCTCCACTCCATCCCTCCATCTCATCCTCGGCCTCTCCCCCCCTCCACCTCACTCACATACACTCTCCTCGTCAGTCACTCACCCTCCATCCTCTCCACATGGACAAACCACCTCAGTGTGTTCCTCCTAACGTTTCCTATCACATCTATGTCCACACCACAACGTTCCTTTATATCCTCATTTGTCAGCCTGTCTGTCCATGTGACTCCACAGGCTCCTGTTAAATAACTCATTTCCACTGCTTTCACTCCTGACTTGTGTTCTTCCAACAACATCCAAGCTTCACTTCCATACATTAGAGTTGATATCACAATACTGTCATGCAGTAACTTTTTCACTTCATGCTCACTTCCCTGTTTCTTAGCACTGCCTTCAAGGAACCAGCAACCTTTCTTCCTTGTTGTACCCTTTCGAGCACTTCACCCTCCAAACTTCCATCCTTACTCATCACACTCCCCAATACTTAAACGTACTCATATTTTTAATTTCCTCACCATCCAACCTCACTGCGTATTCACTGACTTCACCTCTCTCAAAGACCATTACTTTACTCTTCCCTACATTCACCCTTAGATTCCGTTTCTTACATACTCTCCCAAGCTCATCCACCAATAATAATAATAATAATAATAATAATAATAACAGTAAACAACAACAACAGCAATAATAATAATAATAATAATAATAATAATAATAATAATAATAATAATAATACGGTAATGTTCCAGTTAGACGGCGTGCATGTGCTTCGTTTTGTGGTCTTTTGTGCGTGTTTTATTTTCTCACACCCTTCCCTCTGTATTTAGACTGCAGGAGCCTTTTGCCTAGTTATTACGTGACACATATACCCCTGCTGGGTCGAGTATAATGCCATGTTTTCTCATATAGGGACGCCACTCGTGGACGTTCAGTACTTCAGTCATCAGCAGCAGGAAAGTTTTCCGGGTAAGGTGAAAGTTTGTGTTAGTTACTTGTTGATTTGAGAACATGTGTGTGTGTGTGTGTGTGTGTGTGTGTGTGTGTGTGTGTGTGTGTGTGAGAGAGAGAGAGAGAGAGAGAGAGAGAATTTGTATTGTGCTGGGAGAAAGGGCCAGTAGCATGAGTACTGTATCAAACAATTATATAGAAGGAGTGGACAGGAAGTCATCAAGGACTGCATGAAATTTGAGGTGCCTGGATACACTGCCTTTATCTCGTCGTAAATCTATATAAGGACTAATATTATCGATTAACTCCCACATCAGAGAGCCGGGGATGATAGGGGTGGGGGCAGGGGTGGGAGGAGGTCTGGTATTACGCAGTGCCGTGGTTATAAACATAGGCAACAAGGAAGGTGTGTTGTGATGGCAGAGGCAGCAAGGAAAAGAGAGAGAGAGAGAATGTGTGTGTGTGTGTGTGTGTGTGTGTGTGTGTGTGTGTGTGTGTGTGTACATGCGACTTTAGGAGGGCGACAGAGGATAATGTAGGTGAGAGACGCGGTGTGGGTGTGTTCGGTTCAACAGCAAATAATAGAATTAATTTGCAGTTTCAGGTATTACATGGATGACGTAGCACAAGCCGCAAAGACTGCTTCCTCTGTCGTAACCTCCACAAAAGTACAACATATACCAGTTTTGTGGCCGACATTGACTTCTTGATGGCCTAACCGGTACTTGCTTCGTTAAGTTAGATTTGCAAGTCCTTATAAAGTCAGGGGCGACCACCATCACCACCACAGCCATAACACACACCTGGTTTACATCATCATCCCTCACAGTCATTGCTGTAAATACAAGAATAAATTGTCAGCATCGGGTTTGTGGGAATGTGGATCAGGGTCAAGGAATGTGTGAAAGTTATTGTTGTTGTTTGTAAGACAATTGGCTTTTGCCTTTAAGAGTTAGTTTCCCTTGTTGGCCTTCACTGCAGTCCTATTCGACATCCAGCATGAGACCTTGATAGTTCCGATGCATGATTTTTTTTCTCTCTTATTAGATACAGAGGTCTTTTGTGTGTGGGGAGAGAGGTTTTCTGCTTATATTTCTTGTTCACATGCATGTGTGCGTAGTATGTGCGTGGAATGTGGTTGTGGTGTGCCAAGGGTGGTGGTTGTGTAAGGCAGAATATAAATAACAGATCACCGCTATCACCTCGGCCTTTGATAACCTGCCACCCTTACAGGTAGGGAGTGTGGACGAGCATACAGGCCTCTGCATTCACTAACCATTATCATCACTACCCCATCCCCACTGCCACAAGCATCACCATCATCACCATGGTCTCACTTCGGGTATTATCAGTATCCCTCATTAATGTCATCACTATCACCATCACTATCCCTAACTACTTTCACAATTATCACCACCATAACCAGACCCCCTCTACTGTCATCATCACCATACTCTCACCAATGCCACCTCTGTCATCATTATTCTCACTGTTCCTCACCACAACTACAAGTCACCATCATTCCCTCAGTACTGTACTTCCATCTGCACCACCCCCTCAACACAGCCACCACCATCACCTTCATCATCAACATTCCGTCACCACTTCCACCGCTGTCACCATCATCACTGTCTCTTCACCACTGTTATCGCTGTCACCATCGTCGTCATCATCGTTCCTTCACCATTGTCACCACTATCACCATCATCATCACCATCCCTCATCACTTCAGTAACCACCACCATCATCGTAACCACCCCCTCACTACTGCCACAACTATCGCCATCATCACTATACTCACATCGGCCATTATCAACACACCCACCATTATTACCACTGTCACCATCATCACCAATCCACCATCACCATCCCCTGACCAATGCTACGAATATCATAATCATCACCCACTACCACCACCATCACTATCCTCGCCACCTCCACCACTTTTACTGTCATCACCATCTCCTCGTCACCATCACCATCCCCTCACCACTGCCACCACTATATCATTATCACCATTCCCTCGCCACCACCACCACTCACCATATCATCACCATTCCCTTCCTACTGCCAACATATCACCATCATCATCACCATCTCCTCATAGTTGCCACTACTATCACTTTCACCATTCCTTCACCACTGCCACTTGTATCACTACCATCACCATCATCTCACGACTTCCATCTTCATCACCATTATCTACACCCAGCCTCCACCCACACAGGCCAGAGAGCGACAGAGGTTTAGTGAAGGAGGTGGGTGTTAGGGAGGGTATTTCACATTGATTATGATGTTGAATGAGGATGAAAGTAGTGGTGGTGGTGGTGGTGGTGGTGGTGGCGGCAATAGTAGTTGACACCCCAGGCTCATCTGAAACATGAACCCAGTGGACTGCAGGCTGAAATTGCCCTCCTCCTGCAGTCCACCATCTCTTTACGGGGATAAGGAGGAAGTTAAGAGATTTTTATATAACCAGGTAGATCCTTCGTCCCGTCATGTGGACGGGAAGGTGTTCCTCTCTAGCAAAGGGAGAGAGAGGAAGGGGGGACGCTGAGAGAAAGGAAAGCTTATATATACGATGGAGAATATAAACTCTCACATGTTTTTACAGTTAACTAGTGGGCAGAATATCGCAGTTCATGTTGACCAATGGAAAATATTGGTTTACTAATAATTGCTGAATATTTATCCCTGACTACTATATGTTTTTTTCAATATTCATCATTATGTTTATTTACTAAGCTGCTTATAATCATCGCGCGGTAGTGCGATTAACAAGTCATAGAGTATTTGATAGATGCAGGAACTTCAGGGGTCAGGTGCTTTGATAGGGTCGCTAAATTCTAAGGGAGTGAAGCACCTCTTTTCTGGAAAACATTAGTGAGTGACAGGGGGACAGGGCTACTTCAGAGAAACTTCTACATCTAAGTGTGTAGAAGTGGTTCTAACTGAAGGAGTTAATTGGATCAAAGTGTTTAACTTGGCTTCACTTTAGTCTCTCTCTCTCTCTCTCTCTCTCTCTCTCTCTCTCTCCCCCCGTTTAAATGATCCATACCATTGCTTTCGTTAGACTTCTTAACAGATTCATTTCGATGAATTTTGATTAAACTCCTGTAACTTGTGAGAGATTACTACTTAGCGTAAGAGACGTTTTGAACTGGAAGGCTGAGATACAGCCTTCACTAATCACTCCTAAGCTGTGTAAAGTATCTGGCAGTAACAAGAATACCAGTAAAATGCAAGGAGACCATAACCTTCTTGAGGAGGTTAATGTCTTTATTCGATTGTAGATAGCTGTTTACGTCACTTTTACTTTAGAATCTAAATTTATGCCAAATCTTCAGCTGCGTTCCTTATCTGCTGCTGCCTTACCCTCGTTCACAAAAGTTTAAAGTCATTTTTGCTGTCTGCTTCCCTTGTCTCCACCTTCTCCAAACAGAACAGGATCGCCAGTGCTCAGTCCCTCTGTCTTCATCTTCCTTTAAGTTGAACTCCTTTTTTGTGGTTGATTTCCTTCCCTTTCTTCACAGACGTTCGTAAAGTGTATCTGTCCTGTTGACTTTCCTCCACCTTGTTAGAAGTCTGCCTGGACCCTTTATATTGGCTGAGATGGGCCAATTAAAGTACTGGTGGGACCATGGAGTGCCCCTCACCCACTCACACACTCATAAACACTCACTCACACGCTCTCTTATTTACTCGTTCGGTTGCTCGCTCATTCACACTCCCTTTCTCTCACTCATTCGCTTGCATGCATGCTTGTTTGCTTGCTTGCTCACTCACTGGCTTCTGGTGACTCAACCCACATTAAATCTCCTCTCGCCAACAGGTTTTTCGTTGCAAGAAGATCAGGACACATAGGGAGATACTGCACTGTCTATTCCTTACCCATACTGCAAAAACATAAGCCTCAGTTAGGACAAGGAAGAAGTCGTGTATTTGTTTGTGAATGGAAGTCCAGGATGTGGAGGGGGAGACAGATTTTACACTTGTCTTTTACGATTCATTTTATGAGTTTTTTGTGGTGGTGACACTGACTAGTGGTGTGAGGTGAGTGGGAGGACTAGGTGGGTGGGGGGGGTGGGCGAGTGAAAGACAGACTGATAGACGGAGAGAGAGACGTAGATATAGACAGATTGATAGTATATACCTGGGTTGATATTTTAACTTCATGGAATATTTAGACAAACAGGGAACAGAGGGATATAGAAACAGACAGTTAGATAGACAGAGAAACATGAACAAAGTGGCAGGTGACAGTATCCTGAAAGGCACACACATTTTTATGGCTACAAAGAGACACCAGCAGAAACAAACACATAACAATGGATATCCCGAGACAGAGATAAAAAGCCAACAAAGTCTGATACATTTAGATTAACACATAATAGACATGGGTTGAAAAATGAAACAGATAAACATGCAAAAATCATAGAAAACCATGCCTCACATCAGTTTCTACCCTGTCCAATCCTTCTTATGACCTGCCTTATACTCAGAACCGCAAAATCTGTGAAGTCTGTATAACTATCCTCCTTCCCTTGGGGTCACTGGAAGGTTTAGTGGGTGTGAGGTTATATATAAACCTAATAGACTATAGACCCAGGGGTTCATAGGTAATACCAGTCTGTGGAACACGGACTTTATTCTTTATTGCTGAAAGTGAACTCCTTCGTCAAAATGGACCCATAGTGTAACATACAGACACAGTGTACACTCATTAGTACATACATACATATTCGTAAACATACATGCCCATGAATTAATTCTCTCCGACAAGGAGAGTATGTTTTCACTCCTGTTTGCTTGTATGTTAGTATGTTTGTCCGTTACAAGGACTACTTAAAAACTGAAAGAGATTTGGACCAACTTTGGTGGGTAGATAGCCCGTCCCAGGGAACAGTCGATTAAGTTTTGGGACCGATCTGGATCGCATTACAAATACTGGATCCGGAAAACACTTGTTGTGAAACCCTAATCAGTGGTGAGAAAACCTAATCCATTATGGAGAGTGGTTCAGAAATTACGTTGTTGGAGGGATGCGCTCCTCTGAGTGCCCCTCTAGTTTTTTTTAATATTTTCTGTCTGTCTATCTGTGTATCTGTATGTCTCAGTCTATCTAGCTATCTGCCTGTCTATATCTGTCTGCCTATCTCTTTCTGTCTATCCTTCTATCTATCTGTCCATCTATCTATTTTATCCTAAACCCGGATGGATGTCATACTTAACACTTACTACTCGCTTTTTCAGTTAAACTCGTATTCGCGACTGAAATGTTTACTCATAAATTATCGTCCGTTGCTTCTTAATGTTTCACACTGTAGAGTTGTTGAACGTGTTAGGAATATGAGAGTTTGTTTTCAGTTGCCGAATAATGGACTGGGGATGCATACTCCGTTTTTTATGATGTGCTGTGTGTGTGTGTGTGTGTGTGTGTGTGTGTGTGTGTGTGTGTGTGTGTGTGTGTGTGTGCTTTCCAGGATGCAAGTCCACTGTCATCCTGCATAACAAAGACAACAACTGACGGTCTAAACGCCCCTTATTACTTCCACCTTATATAGCATTGCGTGTTGTCATGACGCCTCTCGCCAGACTTGTTGCCTTGTTCTGGGTGGGAAGGAAGGATTCGCAGCGTCTCTTACCGATTTGTTTTACTTACTGGATCTTAACATTCTCTCGTATGTTATTTAATCTGTTTTATTATCGACATAGCATCAGTAATATGCTAAAAGATATTGGGGTCGTAATATACAGAATAAATTGGAAGGGAAGATGTGTTAGGAAATTCCCAAAGAGTTATTATAGAGGCATAACCAAGATAGACGTGAATAGACAAATAGGTGTAAAGAGGAAGATTGTATTTTTTTTTTTTTTTTGTACTTGCCTCTGGCGTTGTCTTCATTTCATTCATCTCAAGAGTGAAAGATATATTAGGACTTTTTCTCTCTTGAGTTTGCCTGATTACTCTTATTGAAGTTCTGACAATATGTTGTATTAAGTTCATGAAGAATCAGTTTATCAATTTTTATTCGAAGTATGTACTAAGATAATTATTCTGCCTGTCTGTTTACATTTATTAACCAGTAAATTGTGCTTTGTGAGCGAGTGACGAGCGAGCGAGCGCCATGCTAACATGAGATGATTAAAGCCAGAAATGGGGTGTTTTCCCTTGGTGATTTCATCAGAAGCAGCAAAAATGTTGATGTAAAATTATAGGCGGGATCTTCGATATTTAATTGTCAGAGCTGATGCCGAAAAACACAGTGTTACGACGGAAAATCTTTTTAAATTTGATTTCGTAATTGAGGCTTTCACCTATTAGAAACAAACACTCCTTGGAAAACTCGAGATTCCAGTGGGTTCCTACTCCTTTATCGGTGAGTTTTTAGTTGATAATATTTAAGCAATGAATGCATCACATGGAGAAAGAATTTCAACTCTACTTCACATAGGAGTAAAGTTATTAGTTTCTGCTTAGCTTGATGGTCGGGTCGGGCCGCTTATTTCCAAACTTAACTGAGAGTAAACATTGCCCGCTCACTTCGCTCGCTTGCTAAAGTTATTAGGTTTACACAACATACTATAGTTATTGATACAAAAGAAATGGCCTAAATAGATGCGGATAACCATAAATATAAATAGGAAATGAGTATGTTTTGACGATACAAGTGACCTTTGACCCTGTGTTCCCCTGTTCCCCGCTTCCTTCAGTATACTCGCACATCATCGCCAGTTCATGAGAGAGTGATGTCTTTGTGGTGCTTTTTTGTCATGGTGATCAGGAGCCTGTTAGGCTGTACGTACGTAAAACAGCATGGGAAGTGATAATTGTATTACGGTAATGGTATAAAAAAAAGGAAAATTATTTATGAGTTTACATTCAATATTGAGTTCTTTTATATGCATAATGCGGTGGGGTAAATGATCTTGCTTGCATACTTGTATAAACACCTTGTATATAAGTTCATGAACATGGTTGTTAATATGAGTGCAGTTTGCATGCATTGAATGTATGTTCCTCAGACGGACTGCATTCAGAGTTACTTGCTGTTTACATACCACATTACCTCCTTGACACATGTCACTAAAACAACCGTCGCCCACACAGTAGCGAATTAGTATTTTGTCAGGGACGACACGAAAAGGCGATGAAGCTTTCAGCCTTATAAGGCTTCCTCTTTATCTCACCTGCAAACAAGGCAGTGTTTAATTGTTTGAGTGGCCGTGGAAGTCTTAGGATTTGTTTTCTTAACGGTATGTCTTTCCACCAAAGCGCAACTTAAGCCGCAGGTGTTGCTGTGTTGGAAGAGGTCGGCGATGAAGGGAGTTGGTGGTGGAATGTAGTGTGTTCGGTATTGCCTTAAAACGGGACAAAACACAGCAAGTAGCTAATGGTAAATTCAGCGGATCATGCTTCCAGCAAAAACGAAAATAATATATTACTGAAAAGTTGACGTTTACGTGTTACCTTTACATTCTCAGCAGTTAGATGGAACCTTGGAGCAGATTTTCTCAGACAAAATAAAAACTATGATATATAGTGTGATATATCCTTTTTCCTCTTTCTTCTTCTTTTTAAGAGTATAACTTATGGCTGTAATATTTCCAGCAAAATAAAATAGATTTCCGTTACTCCTTGTTATTGCTTCTACTTTCTTCCTTTCACTACGTCATAGATTCCTTCTTTCAGTCTCTTCTTCTTTCTTAACTCTTCCTCTGACCAGTTTTCTCATTTTTATGCCTCGTTCCATCATTCTCTCTTTTCTTCATGCCTTCACCCCCTTATCTGATTCACCGTGTTTACTTTTACGATTTTCATTTACATTTTGCCATTATTTCGGTTCTTCATAAAATCATCTTCGCCCCCTCCCTCTTCCCCCCAGTCCTACAATTTCGTGTTTACTCTTTGTTCGAACACCCCAGCCCGTATCCGTGTCTCTCGCAGATTATCTTCCTGCCCATACAACTCTCCACCCACCTAACTCATTCACTACTCCACACCCATCACTCCAAACTATCCATCTACCCACCACATATCTATCATCCTCTTTCACCCTTTTCTACCCATACTGCCTTCCTTTTCCCTTTCTCCCAGCCCTTCTACCAAACACTTCCCTCTTCATCCTTGTACGGTCAGAACGCTGGCTTATGTCATAAGGTGCTGGTGTCACATACAGTATACGGTCAAAACGCCGGCTTGTGTCACAATGTGTCCACATCTCTTAGCTGACTGGCCGCCACGTCCCCTCCCTCACCTCACACCACACACTAACCACAACTACAAATTTGACAGCCATTTAAACCCTCAGCTCAGAGATATTTTTATTTTATTTTTTACCTTATGCTTACTGTTGAGAAGGAATTGTATTTATCTAAAAATTTATCTTACTGAAAGGAGTTAAGGCCATACTGGTACGAGTATCAAACCCCTCCAGGTCGAAAAGCTTAAAAAAAAAAAAAAACGGAAAACTCACGCCCTTGACTGAAGGTGAATCTCTCTCTCTCTCTCTCTCTCTCTCTGACGTCTTATGTTCTCTTCGGATATTGAGTACGGTGTATATCTAGGGTAATGGGTTAGGGTTGGGAGGTCGTGGGTGCAGTAGATGGGTGTTTGTGATCATGGAATGAGAGGAATCAGAGCCGGGGGTCATATGGGTAGGTACAGATGAGATTAAGGTGGACGTGGGGTGAAGTTTGGTGATCGTGGATGGAGTTAGGTTGTTGGGAGTGTAGGTAGTTGTTATTATGTAGATTGAGGTGGGTGGTTATTGAGGTAGTAGATTTAGGTGTGTGTTGAGGTTGTGGTTTGAGGTGGGTGGTTGTTGTTGTGGTTAAGATGGGTGATAGCGGATTCATAGTGGAAGTCGTAGTGGTCTGTGGTTGAGCCAGGATGCCAGTACACCGTATACCTGAGACTCCTGAGCAATGGAAATGGTTGTAATAAATATGGAAACTTAGAGGAATTATGATAAGATTGGACGGATTCTTTTGAGAGGTTAAAAGAGCTTTCAGGTAGAGGTAGGTGTTTTATGGATGCTTTCAGATTTTAATGAATGTGAAAATGCGGTAGTGTGAGGCAGACTGTGTGGATGGTGGGTAAAGGCGGCAGAAGAGATACTGAGTGGGAGGGAATGGGTAGGTAGGGATGTACAGTAGGTGGTAAGGTCAGCTAAGAGCAAATGTGGAGAGAGGCCTAGGGAGGTGAGGAGCAGGGGAAGGGGAGAGGAGGGGATGTGAGATGAAAATGGAGGGGGAGATTGTGTGGAAGAAAGGAGGTGTGGGACACAGTGTGAGAGGGAAGAGGAGTAAGAACTGCAAGTAAGAAATACAAATAATCTGAAATGCAATAGAAAGCTGGGAAGAACAGAGATAGAAAAGGAAGAGGAGGAGAGGTAACAAATGATATATACAAGGAATAACCGGAGAGAGGATAGAGAGGAGGAGAATGGAATACGATCAGTAACATAATACACATAAGGTACAAGGAAGAGGAAGTTGAGAAGCATTATATTGAATGATTTACGGCAGCTCTCGTGTGGGACTATTGTGTTCGTGAATATTTGTGTTACCCTCACGGTCCAGCCACCTTGTTTACACGCAGCATGGTTAATATATTTCCTCGTTTATTTCCCAACACCTGGGATCCCTTCATTCAATAGCCAATGTTCTTGACACTTGGCAGGCGTTTTTCTCCTTAACACTTTACTTCTTTAGTCGCTTCAGATCTTTTATAAATTATTAAAATCCCTGAGGGAAGAACAGTGTTGCACTACAGTATGTACCATGAGTTTAAGTTAGAGAAGTGAAGTACTAAAGGGGCTACAAGAAAATGGCTAAGTGTTTTTTGCTAATATCCACAACGTGGTTAAGTAATAGAGGTAAAACACTGAAAAGAGTGGAAAGAGAAAGGATGTATGTTGTAAAACCCATACTTTGAAAGTACAGTTTTGTTTTTTGCTGTATGTAGCCTTAGTTTGGTTGAGAAAGCTGACGGAAGATCAATGGCATTGTTTAGGGTAAGTTTGTGTGCCTAAATTTTTTCTTCCCCTCGCACTGTATCTGGCTTTGATTTGTGACTTCTGTCTGTTTGTGAGTTTGCATCTTTATCAGAGTCTGTCTGTGTAAGTCGTCCTATCTGTTCATTTTCTGTTTCTACCTTAGTTTGTATTTGTAACTGTAAATACTTAATCCTTTGTGGTATATTCCCCCGCCTTCCACCACTGACTTCCAATTCTACTGGTACATGAGCAAACCTCTATCCTCGGTAGTTGGTGCGACATTATGGTGATGTTTTACGTTCTGTCTTCTACCCACCGCCACCAGCAATTACCAAACCTTTTACATCAGGGTGCCTTTATCACTGGTGATTGGTGAGAGGTTAAAATGATTTCGTAATTATTGACTCACCGGGTACATCCGGTCATCCATCTTTTTACTCACGCCACACCCACGTACTCATATTCACCTTCCGACTGACTTATTTGTACCCCACAAGTCATTCTTCCGCTTACACACACACACACACACACACACACACACACACACACACACACGCACGCACGCACGCACGCACGCACGCACGCACGCACGCACGCACGCACGCACGCACACACACACACACACACACACACACACACACACACACACACACACACACACACACACACACACACACACACACGTACGTGTGTGTGTGTGTGTGTGTGTGTGTGTGTGTGTGTGTGTGTGTGTGTACCCATACCTACGCTTCGTACTGAGTCACCTGTATTCTCTTGACCTAGGGCTACTCAACCAGTCATACTTCCGCTCACACCAATAGTTCAGCCCATCCCCTCAGTATACACTCACCTTTTCCTTCCCCTCCCCCTCACGTTCATACCTGTACACACACTTCTGCCACGCCTACAGACACACAATCACCCCTCCTCCTCATGCACACTCACCCATCCACTCCACTCACATTTAATCATAGCTATTCATATTTGCACACCAGCACCTTGTATGCACACATTAACGTCTGTATGAATGTCTGTGAACAGGTAAATACTGTCAAAAATGAATCTTTACACTTTCCCCTTTTTACGTTTTGAAACAGTGGACGAGCCATTTGCAGATATTCTTCAGCCACTTTTAATTTTTATGTTTGCCTGTTATTACTACAACATCTGGTAAAGCATGAAGTATATAGAACATGTAGTATAAACTGTCATTCAGAACTATATGCTTTACGAAAACGTTAACAGCAGCAACGTTTATTGTGAAACCATCAATTATCTACGTTAAGATAATTTTTTGATCGTGTGTACGTGACGCCAGAAGCCACCGGAAATACCTCGCATATCTTTCCTTATTTAGAACAAACCGCCTCACCAATTACCCTTTCTTCTTGGCTCACCACATTCAGGGCAGCCTTCAGCTGTATATTATTTTATCAGTTGTCCCCTATCATTAGATACGTCAGGTTTCAGCTACCAGTTTTTAACCTAAATTTGTATACCAAATCATTTACATAATACAAGTAGGAAGTACAGACTGTAACAAGGTTTATCTCCTTGGAAAAAAAACAAAAACAAAGATCAGTAATTAGTTTTCCTGAAATCAGCCAATGAGTGTCAGGGAAGGATCCTACAGTCATCAGCGTACATTAGGAATCTCTCTCTCTCTCTCTCTCTCTCTGTCTCAACGAAGTTTTCTGTGATTCCGGTCCTAAACATTTCCTCTTTGTTTCCAGTGTTGGTAAGATACAGGTAAAATAGATCATCACTGTTTTCGTTGGAGGCTGCAGGTGTCTGGCTGGAGGCAGGAAGTGACAGGCTAGTAATGTGTTCCTGCTCCTGCCTTACTTATATGCACCTCCAGCCTCGTTGCCTCACCATTATTATTACCACCACCACAGCCGCCACCAGTACCACCACAGCTACCACCAGCACCACCACCAACAGCGCTATAATTACCACCACCACAATTACTATTACTCCTCCTCCTCCACCTCCTCCTCCTCCTCCTCCTCCTCCTACTACTACTACTACTACTACTACTACTACTACTACTACTACTACTTTTTCTGCTAGCTACTACCACTACTGCTACTAACTACTACTACTACTACTACTATTACTACTACCACTACTGCTACTACCATTACTACTACTACTACTACTACTACTACTACTACTACTACTACTGCATCTACTACTACCACCACTACTACTGCTACTGCTGTAAAAGTACCACCACCACTACTACTGCTTCTGCTGTAAAAGTACCACCACCACCAACACCATTATGATTGCCACCACCCTTACTGCTTCCACTACCACTTCTGCTAGCGCTACCACAACGCCACTGTTACCAGTACCACCATAACTGCAGCCACCGCCAACACCACCATCACTGCTACCATGATTACTGCCACTAAAACTATTACTATCACTACCACTGTCAGTACTACCATCGCCACCTACCTCTCGCCATTATCAATATCCTTACTCTCTTGTCCCTATCACCTGTCACCACCACCACCATCAGCACCAGCACCTCCACCATCTCTTGTCCCTATCACCTATCACCACCACCACCATCAGCACCAGCACCTCCACCATCTCTTGTCCCTATCACCTATCACCACCACCACCATCAGCACCAGCACCTCCACCATCTCTTGTCCCTATCACCTATCACCACCTCCACCATCAGCACCAACACCTCCACCATCTCTTGTCCCTATCACCTGTCACCACCACCACCATCAGCACCAGCACCTCCACCATCTCTTGTCCCTATCATCTGTCACCACCACCACCATCAGCACCAGCACCTCCACCATCACCAAAGCCACGATCTCCACCATCCTCCCCTCAACACAAGTACCATCCCACAACTTGTACTATCCACTATTCTCGCGTCCACATCTGTAAGACCTTTTCTGTCATCCATACAACCACTATTATCTACCACAAGCACCGGCTACATAACAGTGCCTTTGTAACTACTATAACATTACCGTACACTCTAGTATTTACACCTTTGTATTCATAACTTTTTCTGTCTTGTATTTTTTTCTTGTTTTGTGGTTACCCTCATCCTTTTGCACGATCGCTGTTGTTATTATTAATCACTCACGACCCTCACGGTTTTATTCTTCCGTCTTCCTTGTGTGTGTTTCTTTTTCCTTGCCTTCCTCGCCCTCTATATAATCCCGAGTTCCTTCATCAGCTGATCCCGCCTTTTATCTTTTTTGCTTCATTCATCATTTGCAAACCTTCATATGGGGTAGTGCAATTTCGTCTCCATCCTTACTCATTATTCCTTTTCTTCGGCTTCGTATTTTCCTCTTCGTCTAAATCCATGCCTCTTCCTTCTCCTCGTCATTATTCAAGATCCACCTCCTCCCAACATGTAGTCTTAACCTTTGACACTAACTCCCAGTCAGCATCTTTCAGGGAACCAGACTGACTCACCCTTTACCGTAACCTATCTTATACCCCCCCTCCTCACCTCACACTCATCCCAGACACACCTATCCACTTCTCTCTCTTCCTTACTTATTAAGCCTTCATTCAACCCAGCCCTTTCACACCTTGCATATCATCTTACATCCATATTCACTCATTCTGCTCTTTCCCACACATCCTTCCACCATCCCATTTCCACCTTCCACCCATCCTTGGATATATGGTTGAATATATTTCATTCGCTATGTACACAGCTTAAGAATCCATAGCCGTCCTTGTGAGCTTTATCATCATCATCAGCGGCAGCAATGTGTGTTGGTCCACCGTAATCAAAGTATCTCTGTGCTTTCTTTCCTATAACCAAGTTTTCTTCTTTTATCTTGCTTCATCCCAGCCCAGTAAGTTTGACTGATTTTATAATTTCATGTACTTCTCAGGCTGCTTCTCCCTCTCATTTTGTGTCATCTACAAAGGTATAGTTACTCCTCTGACATAGCCATTCCCCTCTTTCCTTCGTTGTTTCGAGACACACCACACCTCACATTACACATGTAATTGACACCACACCATTCTTTATCCTCAAATCACACCACAGCAGACACTGTGCCCTCATCACACCCTACCAAACACTACGAGTATATCCTTACATCACACCACACACAATATCCTCACATCGCGCCTCACAACACACAGCATCCTCACATCACAGAACACCATTCCACACGACACTACTCCTTACGCTAAAATTCACTCACACTGTTCTAACCCACACACTACATCCCTACTTCAAAATCGCCCTACCAACACTGATACTATACACCCACACACCACACTGCACCATACACTAAACCTTCACACTTAACTACACTGAACCACACACTGCACAGTCAAATCAAAAGCACATCACACAGCACACCATGCCACATCACACACCACACCCTCACGTCCCACCGCACCATACCATCCCTCCTATTTACCTTTACGGCGTGTTGTTATTTGTTAAATTAGGATTTCATCCAGTCGAAATTACCAAGCCATGTATTGAAAACATCGACACTATTTATATTCAGCTTAGAAATGAATATTGTTATAAAATCACTCTTGGGTTAATTTATCGTCCACCTGGTCAGCCACTCAACATCGATAATGAAATCTACAATCAAATTGCCGAACTATCTTGTATGCAAAGCACTGTAATATTTGGTGACTTTAATTTACCAGTTCCAAAATGGGGAGAAGCCCTATCCTCACACACAGGGTCAGACTTATATACAAATTTGCAAGAAAGTTCTTTGTATCAATTTGTAAATTACCCAACACGTGGAGCTAACATCCTAGATCTTGTCTTAGCTACATCAGAAAATGTAGTGAGTAATGTTATTGTAGGAGAAGAATTTAGTACAAGTGATCATCGCATAGTTACATTTAGCATTAAATTCAGTGAAGACAGTGTCAAGGCCAGTTGTGAGAAAGTGCCCGACATTAAGAGAGCAAATTTTAAGAAATTAAATGCAATTGCAGGTGCAGTTGACTGGCATCCCATTGTCGAAACTTTAGATATCAATGACGCGTGGAATTACTTTACAGAAATTCTCAACAGTGCCATCAAATTATGTATTCCTATGCGCAACAGAAGGCCCATCAAAAATTCTAAACCCAAATGGTGGAACTCCAACATTAAGCATTGTTTAGAAGCAAAAAATCTTGCATATAAGAAGTATAATACCACAAAGAGTCAAAGTGATAAAAATGAATACGATGCCCTTCGACGAAATGCCAAAAAATTAATTAAATTCAGTAAGAAAAACCTTGAGACACATATTGCAAGCATCAGTAAATCAAATCCCAAAGAATTTTTCAGTTACATAAGAAGCAAAAAGGTAATAACTCCATCAATTGGTCCCTTAGTCACAGATAACGGAGAGCACACTGATGATGAAACTATGATGGCGAAAATTTTTAATACTTTCTTCGCGTCAGTATTTACAACAGAAAATATACATACAATTCCTACTGTTTCCCCCATTCCTATAGGAGAGGGCAACATAATCACTGACATTACAGTCAGCGATCGCGACGTACTGCTTGCAATAAACAGATTAAAAGAGAATAAAGCACCAGGACCGGACAAAATATCACCACGTGTATTGAAGGAAATACAGAATGAAATATCAAAGCCTTTAGCTGAACTTTTTAGCTTATCACTTAAGAGCAGTAAGGTGCCACATGAATGGAAGCTTGCTAACGTAACCCCAATATTCAACAAGGGCAACAGAGCCCAACCAGAAAACTACCGCCCAATTAGTTTAACATCAGTGGTTTGCAAATTGCTTGAAACTATTATCAGAGACAAGTTTGTAAAACACTTAGAAACAACAATCTCATAAAAGATTCGCAACATGGTTTTCGTAATAATCGCTCTTGCCTCACGAATCTGCTGGACTTTTTCAGTGATATACTGAACATATATGACGAGACTAAATCTGTTAATGTGGTCTTCCTCGATTTTCAAAAGGCTTTTGACAAAGTTCCACACAAAAGACTCCTTCAGAAGCTAAAGGTACATGGTTTCAGCGGCAGTGTTCTCGGGTGGGTAGAAGATTGGCTCACCGGATGAATGCAAAGAGTTGTAATAAATGGAAAAGAGTCAGAATGGATAAACGTTACAAGTGGAGTGCCGCAGGGTTCAGTGTTAGGTCCTATCCTTTTCTTAATATATGTGAATGATATTGACGAAGGATTGTGTTGTAAGATTTCAAAATTTGCTGATGATACTAAAATAGGTAACGGAGCAGATACAGCACTGCAAAGACAGGCAATTCAGAGAGATCTTGATCAACTGTTTAACTGGGCCCAAGTCTGGCAAATGGATTTCAATATTAATAAATGCAAAGTGTTAAACATTGGCAGTAAAAATGTAAGAGCAAGTTACAGCATGAATAATGTCCAGCTTGATAGGGTAAACCATGAAAAAGACTTAGGAGTTATCATAACAAATGATTTGAAACCAAGCAAACAATGTACAGAAGCTGTGAAAAAAGCCAACAAATTGATTGGGTTAATAGGCAGGGCATTTGAATATAAATCCGATAATATCGTCCTTACTTTGTATAATTCCTTAGTACGCCCGCACTTGGAGTATTGCGTTCAATTTTGGTCACCGTATTCTAAAAAAGATATGGAAAAGCTTGAAAGAGTGCAGCGAAGGATGACAAAGATGTGACCTAGATTGAGAAATAAACCGTAAGAGGAACGTTTAGAAGCCCTGAATCTCTTTACCCTAACAAAATGGAGGATACGAGGAGATTTCATTCAAGTATTCAAGATATTCAAAGGACATGATGACATGGCTGTTGATAAATACTTCACAGTTGATCACTCGAACTACACTAGAGGCAATGGGCATAAAATAATTGGCAAACGATTCTAATCGCATGAAGCTAAGCATTTCTTCTTCAATAGAGTTGTAAATATATGGAATAAATTGCCCTCCAACGTAATAGATTGTAATACAGTACAAACCTTTAAAGGTCGCCTGGGTAAGTATTTGGCATCCAACCCCCAGCTTAATATGTTTACTCCTGAATAAAATACTTGTGTATGTATAATTTCTGTTTTATTTTGTTTTAGTTTTTTAGAGCCTGGATCAATTTATTAAATGTAAATATAGTATAAACACAGATAGCCCTGAGTTAACGGTCACTACTCATACTTTTGACCTGTGATGGGCTGTGGATCACTGAGGGTCCCTGTTAGTTACGTGGCCACCATCGGGATTTTTTTTAATGTACCAGGGGTCACTGCTTCAGGAGGTGACTTGTTTTCTTGTCCCACATGGAAAAGTTCCTAGTCTCAGTGGAATGAATGGAGCTGGGGCCTGATTGACTGCTGCCTACCTTAATAGCGCCAGGCAAGGCTGCCACACCACCACTGAATATCCACACTGTGCACTGTGCAATTTCCACACTGTGTCTGCAGACGCCCTGTCAACTCAGCGTACCCGTACAATGACATGCATTAGTTATTTATTTATTAGATTACTCATTGTACTTTACTACTTTCTCTTTCAGGTTATTCACACTGGTAGCTTATAGATAATGTATTACAGAATGTAGCTTTTCCTTTTCAGTCTTTCTTATAATTTCCATGTCAGTTTTTCCGTGCTGCATGGTGGTTTTTCTCACTTTTTCTTGCCAGTTTTGGCTGGAGGGTTTGGAGGCGGGGGGAGCCTTCTTGCTTTACTATCCTTATCCTTCAGCATGTAGAGTTAGATCTTGTAGTCATAGTCTACTCTGTAACAAACAGCCTCGAAAGGACCATAAGGTCTGTTGCTGTTTGCTTTCCTTTGTATTCCTTTGTACCTTTGTACCATCTACTTCCCCTGACCTCCTCTTCAGTCCTCATTACCCTACCCACAAACCACAGCACAAGTACCGTAACTACCTCAGTTTCTCCATTATCTTTTCCCTCTTTTCGTAGAGTTTCTCTCTCTCTCTCTCTCTCTCTCTCTCTCTCTCTCTCTCTCCCCCCTTCCCCGTACCACCTTTTCCCATCTCTCCCCTCTTGTTAACTATCCTCTCCCCCCTTCTCTCCATCCTCCCCTTACCCTCACCTGCCTCCCCTCCCCATCTTCCATCACCAAACCGGTTAGTTGGTGAGGTGACGGGCTACTGTTTGGTTTTGGCGAATTAGCTCGTTATCTCCCTTTAAAGTTGTGTACTACAGGTTCAAATTTAGTCTCTTGGATTAACTTAGTTTTTTTTCGGAGTTCCGTTGTGCACCTCCTGTCTAGTATCTTCCGTAGTTAACCATTTGACTGTTTTTACGTCCGTCAGCGCCATAATGTCACTCGGTGTTAGCAATAATCAATGCTTTAAATGTCCTTCGTAGTATTATAACACCAAGTATTAGTAGCTGGTAATGCGGCGGGGTCACCTGAAGGTTAAGACAGTAGAGTGCAGGCCGAAGCTTCTCTTCCTCCGCCGTCCAACATCCTCCTTTGCGGGATGGGAAGAGTACATGTATAACCGGTCACCTCCACCACACGGTCATATCGCTGCCACCAAGTCATTGCGTCCCTCTCGAGCATCTCCGTTGTTGTAAAAGGAATAACCGAGATAATTTTTAACTCTGATAAAATTGCCCTTACTTTTACAACCTGATCTGGTATTATCAAGAATAAAATATGTAAGTGCACTCATAGTTGTGAATAGGCTATTTCTCCAATTTTAAGAGAGAGAGAGAGAGAGAGAGAGAGAAGGTGTCAAAGATAAGGAGACTGAGGGGATGAAAGTCGGTTACATGTGAGCCAGGGAGGCGGAGTTGATATGTAAAGAAGGATGACTAGAAAGTAGTAAGGTCAGAGGTGAGGGAGGTGACACTGATGAATAATGTGTGGAGGGAGAGTCAGGTGTGGGAGGCCAGATATGAGGGGACGATGAGGGAGGCGAGGGAAGTGACACTGATAAATAATAAGATATGGGGGGAGAGTCAGGTAATGTAGGCCAGACATGATGAGATCGGTTGATGGAGGGATGAGGGAAGGATGATGTGTGTGTCAGAGATATGTGAGGGAGCTGCTGGTAATAGGTGAGGGAGTCCCGAATAAGGGTATTTTGAAAGAGGTCCATAGGAGGTGTAAACTCAGTAACAAGAAAGGATGAAAAACAAGAGTTAAAGATGAGGTACAAGGGAGGAGATGAGGGTGGAGGCGTAGAAGGTAGTGTAAGAATGGGTGGAGTGTCAAGGGTGGAGGTGGAAGGATATATTCTAGTTTGACTGGTGATGGTGGTGGTGGTGTTGGCAGAGGTCGTTAACTTCGGTAACTTTGAAAAAATAGAAATGGACGTTATGTGGTGTGAGTTACAGTTCCCTTGAGTTGTTTGTACTTGGTGGTGGTGGTTTTTTTTTTTTTTTTTTTTTTCGTGACTGGAATGATAGTGTGACAGTTCCTTTTTTTTCTTCTTCTTTTTTATATGTTTCAGTGTTGTAGGTAATAAATCACAGTCGTATATCACTTTTATCATCTAATGTAAAAATTCCGATTCTCAGAGGTACTGTTTAGTGTCATTATTGATTTTGTGCTTATGATGATAGTTTATGCACTGTCTGAATGGACAAGGAATGCATATGGTATTATAACAGTAGTTTTTTTTTTTTTTTAGGAAATCATTTCCTGAAACTAGATTATTGTTTTATAAAAATGTAGCATCCGAGCAGTCGTTGAGGTATTGAAATTACCTTGAATTCCTGTAAAACTTGCGTCAAATGAATAAATATGAGAGGTGAAGATTGAAGAGTGTGTGTGTGTGTGTGTGTGTGTGAGAGAGAGAGAGAGAGAGAGAGAGAGAGAGAGAGAGAGAGAGAATCACCCATAGGAACGGCCGAATATAATGTGTATCACTCCCCCACTAAAACCATACTTTCTTGAAGGATGGCGTCCAGGCTGTTTGGGGTGTTTACATGCATCAGTACATAAATTCATACACAAATGTACACTGCAAGAGTACCAAACTCCTTTTACTTTAACTTGGCCCTGGTTTTCATTCTTCCGCAGCTTATTTCACACCGCTCAGTGGCAGAAAAAGACAACACTGTGGCTCTACATCCTTTCCACAGCACTTCTTCGTGACTGACATCATATTATAGTGTTCATCTATTCGTACAACTCAGCATTCAAGGTGCAGAGAGGGCAATGTTAGGCCAGGTTAGAGTAAGAATGGTACAGTCGACTGTGTACCTGCGTCATGTCGTGTTGGCCTTAATATGAAAGGAAGGAGGAGGGTATCGCACTTGAATATTTCTTCAGCAAGAAGGGTCTCACTTGAGTACTTAACTAGTAAATATTTATTTTTTTTAATTTCCGCTTAGAATACTGCAGGGGTGGGTACGACTATCATAGGTTTCCTTTGCCTTCTTTTGAGTAACGGCAGACATACAGACAATAAGATTAAATAAAGACAAAGTTTTATAGGTTAGTAATGATAACGAGTAAAGTAGGTGACAGGCAAAAAAGCTGAACTACAGCTACCCATGCACAATTACACACACACACACACACACACACACACACACACACACACACACACACACACACACACACACCACATAAAAAGTTTGCAGAATGACCTAGATGTAAAAAACAAACAAACAAACAAAAAGCAGCTAAGTAAATTCTTACAGTGGACAGTGACACACGCTTGTGCTGGAATATTTCCTCTCCCAGACCAGCCCATCTACATATCTTTATACAAGGAAACGCCCCAGAACCACCACAAGCACATGTCTAGTCCCTTCCTCTCCAAGAAGAGGGGAAGAACGAACATCACTTATAATTTAAAAACACTACTAAATACATTTCCAAAACCAGTTCTTTATACGTTTTTTACTGTTTACTGAGGTCCTTTACCCCACACCCTGAAGACATTATTTTATCTTATTTCTTTATCATTGATATTATTTTTTGCTGCCTTTGGGGGATTTTATTCAGTTTCAGAGAGCACCCTACAAATAAAGGGATTAATGCAGACTATGGTCCGTCTTCTCGTCGGTTAAGGAAGCTCCCTAACACCTTACCTAAGCGATTTATTTTATTACACCTTACTGCCCTCTTCTGTGATACATAAACCCTTCGAATATCACCATACTCTGCATAAACAACGCATAAAAGGATATTAACCAGATATATCCAAAAATAAATCGCCAAGGAAGAGATGTTAGGGAGCTTCTTTAACCGAGGAGAATACGAACCTATATCTATCCACACCAGTTCGAAAAGTCTCTCCCAGGCCAAGTACAGTTGTCTGGTGACAGGAAGAAATACGAGAAAGATGCCTTGTGCTGGAGTTACGATGTCAGTTTTGTTCTCCCGAAGAAATTATGCTTTCTGGTATAATGCTGTACTTTCCGTTGTTATACAAGGACAGGAGGATATTATGGGGTTGAAGTAGTGTGCGTGATAGAGAGAGAGAGAGAGAGAGAGAGAGATACTACCGTGTTACTTTTGATTTCTCTACTCATATTTTTTCATATTTGTAATACTTATTTCATTTTCAGGTAAGTGCTGATGAGGCTTAGAGAACCGGAAGAAGGGAATGAGAGAGACTCAAGAGAAGAGGAAGCGAAAGGAGGGAAAGAGAAGAGACAAGAAAGAAGAAAGAAGGAAGAAAGAAAGGGACAGAAGCAGTAAAGGAGAAAGACAGTAAAGGTAATTCTTTCATATATATTAATCTTCATGTGACATTTACTAAATTGAAAATGACACATGTGCACTAACGATACGAGCGAGAGGAGGACCAGGAGGAGGAGGAGGGATAATGATGATGATGATGCACAGTGTACAGACTGAGGATGATGATGATGATGATAATGCACAGTGTACAGACTGAGGAGGAGGAGAAGGAGGAGGAGGAGAAGTGAGTATGATGATGATGGACACTCAGTGTATAGATTTTAAGTGGTAAATAAGAGATAATTTGAGTTGTAGGTGGAGGTCGTTGAAACACACACACACAAACACACACACACACACACACACACACACACACACACACACACACACACACACACACACACACACACACACACACACACACAGGGTGCAAATAAAATCATTAGTGTTTCAGGTTTTTCTTGGATAAATAGTGTTTTGAGTCCATAAGGAAAATACAGTATAGCTAAACATATACCGGTAGTGCTTTAAATATGAGAGAGAGAGAGAGAGAGAGAGAGAGAGAGAGAGAGAGAGAAAGAGAATTCAGGATATCTATTTTGCTGGTAGTATTGGCTGACGATTATACACTACAGTACTCTTCCATCATTACTGCCGTTATAAGGGACAAGAAGGGTGGGGAAGTTAGGAAAGAACCCCCTTCAGCAGGATTAAGGTCATTTGTTGGTTCCAGATATATGTCAGATTTTTGTCGATGTATGAAATTAACTAGTCTAGCATGTGGGAATGGTACTGAGCTAGTCTGTTATAACCCTAAGTAGGATAGTTCAGATTTCCGAAGTCATCATAATCTTCTGGCAAGGGTGGGGCCATTTAGAGATTTTTGGAGGGAGGGTGGTAGGAATTATAATCTTCATGCTTAAGCTTTTCGGTTTGATGGCGTCTTGTAGGGTTCATTTTTGTTTTCAGCAGACGGTTTTGATAACGAAAGGCCTCTTACAATGAGGCAGAAAAAAAGTAGCGATCAAATACCGTTTTAGAAAAATCAGCTTTTTATGAGAAGCGTTTTTCCTTGATACCGCTACATGATTTCACTCACCTTTGGATATGCTTCGTGTAATGGTATGAAATAGTCTCTGAAATTTCACGATTTTGTGGGCATCGATAGTTGTGTACATTTTTATTTTGTATTAAATGCTTATTTTATCAGTGACAGTCATACAGTGAAGGTCATTTCTATTATACAGTCAATATGTTGAGTAGGCCATCCAGAGTGGGAGTTTACTACTAGACTTCCTGAACCTTCGCACTACACATGATTAATATGTATACAGTAGTGGAAATTCAAGGAAACCCTGACTGGCCAAGTGTGCCCCATGTATGGAATCTGCAGGACGAGTGAAGTATGGCTTTGTGTGTGTGTGTGTGTGTGTGTGTGTGTGTGTGTGTTTAGTGGCGGAGTACGTATAATGTATACAACGGTATACATGATGTGTGCTAGTTGAAGGATTTGTCTCAGTCAAGGAAGTATGTGTGTGTTTATGGTACTGTCCACCATGTTGCTCGTCAGTGTTTTGGGATTAGGTGCCAGTGAAGTCTGATGTGTACTTGACTAGAACGCCCTTGGGGTGGTGACAGCAGGGTCCACGGGAGTCTCAGGTTGCAGCCCCCAGTCACATGACGTTCCTAGATACGTATTACATAGGTGGCCCGATGGATGCACTAAACGGTAGGATGATATCCTTAGGTTTTATGAATAGTCGGCCCAGTAAGATGGTCACCAACTCTGGGTTCCCGAGGTTGTCGTTGGGAAGGACCTATACCCTCAACAACTAATGTATTTACGTTGGATATTCTTTTTTTTTTTTTTTTATGTAAGGAAGAGGGAACCAAAGGCCAGAAGCCCGCAAGATTGTTCCCTCCAAGAAAAAATAAAAACAAGATAACAGAGCCAAATTCAAGATCCGTTCATTTCATCTGCGTCTTGGCCAGTTCCCACGTGGTCCATGTTTGTATCGTCGCTGGAGAATGAGTCAGAGGCAGAGTTGGAGTGCCTTCAGTGGGTGGTAGTGGTGTAGGGGCGTAATTAAGGGCGTTGTGGCATGTGTCTGGGTTAGTCAGCCTGTGCTTGGGGAGTATCAGTCACAGAGAACACTCTTCATTCAAGGTTAACTGCGTTAACTGACACTGGACTGACTCATTGTTACCATTGACCTTGAGTGAATTCGCTGCTTGTTCCTCAGGCAAGCAGATTTCTTTTCGTTCATCATTTTGAGGGAACTCTTGCAGAATTATATCTTCATGTAGTTTATTCTTGCTAATTAGTTATATTAGGAGAGCGTCTTAGTGGCTTAATACAGTATGCCCCTGTATCACGAAGTTCACCATTACCTCATACCATCCAGGCTAATTCCTTCTTCCTCCTCGCCAGAGTGTTTATCGACATTCACGACTATACTGTAGTGTCACATTACCTTATCATTATGGCAGTTAGCTTGGTATATAATTATGGGACAGAACACACTTATCTCGGGAGCAGCAGCTGGTGTTATTGCTTGGTTTGTGGTGGGGGTATGCACTGTACTCTGTGTTCAACCACCCCAGTATATTCTGTCTGGGAGCAACAGTTCGTGTTACTGCTAGTGTTGTGGTGGGGGCATGTACTCTGTGTGTGTGTCCCTGGTACTTTTATCCTTTTTTTTTTTTTTTTTTTTTTATAACTTTTGCTGTTTATATTCATTTGTATAACATTAGGAACTAGAATGGCACTCAGTAGAGCGCATACCTCCGCCAAGGCCCAACATGCAGTTCCTATTAATTCAATCAAGTCTAATCCAATATGGAAAAAGACAACCCCCCAGTAAAAGCATATTTAAATCCACTAGATCCGGAATTTTATATGGATCCACGCCAAACTGTACACATTTGTAGATACCAACATCCTAAATATGCCTGATTTTTTTTCCATCAAGATCCATGCAATATTCACTGAAAAATTTACGAAAATTTCAAAGAACGCCCCATCTCGCAATGTTGAAGTGAAAAAAAAAAAAAAAATCCTGGATCCGCACCTTTATACGGATCCGCACCAAAATTTAATGGAGTGTATTCTGGGCCAAGGCCAATACTTCTACCAACTTTCGTGGAAATCCGTCCAGTAGTTTCTGTGTAATCTTGCTCACAAACCAACCAACAAACAAACGGACAGGGGTGAAAACATAACCTCTTGGCGGAGGTAATAATTGTGGAGGTTAAGGAGAGGCCAGTGTGCAGAGGGCCTGGTCTGACACTGGAAGGGGGAGAGTGAGTTAACTAATCTCTTTATTAACTTTTTTTTTTTTTTTTTTTTTTTTTTTATGTGTCCGACTCTGGGCATAGACTTCACAGCCTGCTCCCAAGGCCCAGCATTCCTCCTACATACCATACACCTCTACATGTCACCACTTCGGCGCAAACACCCACCGTCCTTACTGAATACATGCTAGGGCTCTCATACAGGACTGGTGTATTGGTATTAGCGGGGGTATTTTTACGACATGTCGGCGGATCTTCTGGTAGATCAGTAAAGTCTGACTTTATGAAATTCAAATCCTTAAACTGTTCCCTGCCCCAGCGGGGATTTGAACCTGGGTCTGGTAGGACTGCAGGCCACCTCTCTTCCGATTGAGCCACCTCCTCCCCCCAAAACTGATGATGTTGGCCTCCTCTTCGTCCTTTTCGAGTTATCCTTCCATTTGTTGCTCTTTATCTCTCATTGTATCTACCCTTGTCTCTGTTATCGTGCATGTCGTCAGCCTGATATCAGGTTTTCGTAATAAAGGTCGCGCCTCCCATTCTGTCTTCTCTGTATTTCCTTCCTTTATTAATTCTTTTCCTTGTACCATAACTGCTCTCATTCTGTAATCCTTCATTTTCGTTTCCTCTACCTCTGTCTCTTGCTTCGCTCTCTCCATCGCCTTTTTATGTTTCTTCAGCACTCTCCTATCCTAAATTTTCTATTTATGTTTCGTCTCTCATTCCCTCCTCTTTGCTTTGTGTTTCTTTACACTTCATTTAGGCATCTCACTTTCACATCCTTTACTCTGATTCTCTCCCCCAGTGTTCCCTTCATTGCAGTTCCGTTACTTCTGTTAGCCGTCTGTTCATTCCTGTAGTGTCCTTCCTTCTCATTCTTTCCATTTCAAACTAATAATATTATTTCCTCAGACATTATTTGTGTTTCTCTTTCATCACGCCATTTCTAATTATACACATGTTGCACCAGACCACCGGTAATGATAACTGTCAGTCAGCACAACAGTGAGTGATACGGGTAATAACAGGAGACAAAGTTAACAGCGAAGGAGGATAGTAGTTCTTAAAACTTTTTTTCCTGCCTATCATCACTTCTGCTTCATCATCACCCGAGTTCATCCCGTGTTTGATTTTTACGTATACAGTCACAGACCCCATCCACAATACTCGACTTACACCATTACCACCAGAGGACCGGCCATCCCTCGTTTCCCTTCATTATATGCGGTTACAGACACTTCAGATGATACGCAGCCCACGTCCCGCTGTTGATGACGCCCAGGTGCTGATGAGTGTGTGTGGGGGAGGACATGGGGGGAGGCTTGGGTTGTGGTGAGGGAGAGGGGATGGGTTGTAGCAAAGGCTTGGAGGAGTTTATGTCGTGGCCACCCCACATGGCTTAACTCAAGGATTTGGGTGCTGAGTGTGTAATGAGGCAGTTTGAGGCGTGACACTTTTAGGTATGGCAGATTGTGGTGTGACAACTCGAAATTGGCAGTGTGAGGTGTTTTATCAGGTGTGGTAAGTGCTGTCTGTTACGCAATAACTTTTCTGATGGGATGTGTATTTATTTATAGATAACGCCGCCGACCCGACTCAGTAATAATTTTTTCTTCCCCGACCTCTGCTTTATACTCCCTCACATAGTTCTCTACTTACCACTTCTTGCCTTAACACTGGCGAAGGTAATACTATTGTGCCTGCCAAAGCTCGCATCTCAGGCCCTCCAATACCACTAGCAAAAGTAATACCACAGGCAATGTCAGTGCTCACACTCTTCGGTCCCACTTTTGGGCTAGGACCCAAGTAAATATTGTGGCTAAAAGATATAAGTAAGGATGTGATGAGACCTGTTGGCTATTACCGAAGACCACGCATTTAGTCTTTCTTGCACGCTTGCACTTACGGACGCGTGCATGCATGCATGTGTTTGGTCAGCGAGTTTGCAGTTATAGTCACAGACCTATAAAAATCTCGGGTTCATCGCACCGAATATGCTATCCTCTTGTCAGCTTTGTGACACCAGTGAAATAGTCTTACTGAAGACTGTTAACTAGTACCAACCGGAGACCGGGTACTGTAACTTCTCCCCCCCCCCTTTTATTTTTTTTGTCCATAGCTGAGCGTCTGGTAGAAGTATTGCAAAATCCTCAGTTACAGGACACCTCATCTTCATCGTAAGCTTACGTTGCTGATGGTGCTGTGATGTTGCTCTCTTTTGGCCCAGCAGTGGTGCAAATCCGCTCGCCAGTATAGTACTGTGATTTGGTGCTGCTGTACCCTGCACCTGTAATGTTACTGAACAGCTCCCCAACACATATTGTGCTGTGATGCTGCTCTTTCCTGCATTAATAATATTACTGACAAACTCCCAGCACCCAGTAAAGAAACACCCCCTACCCTGAAACCTGATTCCTCCCAGCACTTAGTATAGAAACATCCCTGCATTGGTTAGAACCTGATATCCCCGGCACCTAGTAAAGCAACATCCCCACCTTGGAACCTGATACCCCAGCCAATGATTGGGCGGAGTCCAGATAAAGAGTGTACTATTCCATTGACATGATTATTACACAGGCGGTGAGGTGATACCGTCCACCATCTGGGGCCAACACACAGCCATCCGGATATAATTACTTTCTGGAGTTTATATCCTGTGGTTGGTACTGGGGAGATGTTAGCGGGTAAAGTTTAGTATTTTCTGTGCAGTCTCGTTTTCTTGTTATATTTAGTATGCCTCCAGTAAAGGGTTAGAACCAATCAGGGGTTAGAACCAGTCAAGGGCTAGAGCCAGTCAAGGGTTAGAACCAGTTAAGGATAAGAACCGGTCAAGGGTTAGAACCAGTGAAGGGTTAGAACCAGTCAAGGGTTAGAACCAGACCCCATTATCCTCATACAATGCAGTGCATCATTTATATTTCATTCCTACCACTGGCAGACGATTTTATTCTACATAGGACAGACCACTCGTAAGGAACAGGTTAAGCTGCTGTGACAGATAGGAAATTAATATCTCTTCCCTGGCTCAAATTATCGTGAAATATTGACTAAGTAATCCTCTCTCATAATTGTTATTCCTGTTGTACCCGTGATCTTGGTCCATCTCTGCCCTTTGATCCACATACTTACGATCGAGTCTGTCCGTACTAAGATATATTTTGGCAGACAGGAGAGAGAAGGGAAGTGCAAAGTGTTTCCATGACTCGTCAGCTGCGCCGCCCGTTTTTTATTTAGGTTATTTAGTCAGTCCCACAAGTCTTTGTCCTTCCTGCAAAAACTGATCTTAATTACGAGAGGAACTTAACGTACCCTACTTTATTGATCTCAGTCCCGGCTCATAAGAGTGAACTCATTGCCATTATCAGACAACGAAACATGTTTACTGCCTCTGTCCTGCCTCAGTCCACTCTATTTTTGCCTTCTTAGTTCTCCTGCGGGTATACCTATAATTTACCATTAGCACTAATTCATATGATTGTTGTTACTGGATATGGTTGTTGAGGCTGTGCGACCTTATAATAGGATGCAAGCGTCTAGTAATCAGATCTGAGAGCTAATGAAAAGAGGGTGAAGGGAGAAAGCTGTAGATGAACTAGAAATTAATGAGATAGAGGAAGCGAGGACATGAATGGTTTTTACTACTATACTTAGAGAGAGAGGGGGGGAAGGGGGGTTATAAGGAGTTACAAGGAAAAGTTAGCATCTCGAAGACCTTGCGGCCGAGGAGATAACTTCGTACTTGTCTGAGAATGCATATCCAGTTCGAATTCATTCTAGTAACCTAGTATAAGATGCCGTCGTGGTTTCTTTTGAACTACTTTACTGTAGTGCTATTAACATCACCCATACGAAATCTGTTTCAGGTGGAACAAATCTTGTATGTGGTGGAAAAAAAAAAAATGCTGGTGTTAAATCTTTCCAGTTCCAGCTTCCAACCATACTTGCATGTTGAGTTCGTGTTGAGACTAAGCAACTGTCTATGGTCAAGTTTTGTCAGACTCATTCAGTATTTTAAACACCTCAATAAGCTGATCTCATAGACTACGAGTTCCTTAAGGAAACAGTCCCAGAGCTCTCAGGCGATCCTGATAATTGTCACCTGATGGATGGAATAAGTTTTGTAGCTCTAGGAACTCTTTCAAGTCGATCCATGTCTTTCCTGAGTGAAGGTGAAAAGAACTGCACAGCTTACTCCGGAAGCGGCGGTATTAATGAGTTATACAGTGCACGAACAATCTCTATTTCTTTAACGAAATTGCCTCTGGATGAAGCCTAGGAATTTTTGGGCCCTTTTCTCTATACATTTATGCACTGTTTGCAACATTCTGGGTTACTGCTTGTAATTCCATATTACTCATTCTCAGAATTCACGCCAAAAGTGCATAGTCCTACCCGGGATATGCATGGCCAGTATGCATCACCTTGCATTTCTCCAAGTTAAATGGCATTTACCATGTCTCAGACCACCCCTCTAGGCTACAAAAGTTTGCCTAGAAATTTTCCGTTTCTTCAAGACTGCTTACATTTGCTCCAAGTTTGATGCCATCTGCAAACATTGACATCACACTTAACTGGCCAACATCTACTGTGTGTTGTTGATATAAATAATAAATAAACAGGAGTGGAACAAGGACAGACCCTTGTGGAGCTCCATAAGTCACTGACATCTAATCACAAGAAATTCCTTTGATCACAACTCGCTGTGCCCTATCCATTAACCAGTTTTATATCGTGAGTGTAACCTCCCTGTTAATACCAAGTGCTCATACTTTTGACATTAAATGAGGATGAGCACATTGTCGATTGCCTTTCGAATATCTCGGAGAAAGGATGTCTACTGCTCTATCCCAGTCACACTCACACAACATTTTGCGGAACAGTTCAGTCAAGTTGGTTAGGCATCATGTATGTTGTTTGACCCCAGACTGGGAGTCCATAAGCAGGCTGTGATTTTACAGGTGTTTGACTGTCCTGTCTACAATTATTCCTTCACACACACACACACACACACACACACACACACACACACACACACACACACACACACACACACACACACACACACAGTAATAAGATGTCAGGTTCAGGAAAGAGAAATTGCATCATGGACGGAGCATGAGTCGTAGTTGCTGTAATACGAGTACCGTATTCATTGGGGGTTAAGCAGATTAAGTCTGTCTGTCTGTCTGTCTGTCTGTCTCTCTCTCTCTCTCTCTCTCTCTCTCTCTCACACACACACACACACAAACCTCAGCCACAACTACTCTCCCTTTACGCGCGTGCGTTTTGTGTGTGTGTGTGTGTGTGTGTGTGTGTGTGTGTGTGTGTGTGTGTGTGTGTGTGTACTGAGGAGCAGAAGTATGTTCAAACCACTTCACGCGATGATCATTAAGCACAACTAGGTACACTTACTGGTGGTGCTCAGTCCCTAGACCAGTGCACCTGCTTCTCCCCCACAGCAGTCAGGCATCACCACCATCAGCCACCCGCCAGGATCACCACAACTCCTAAGCGCCGGTAACACATAAGCAGCCTTGTACCGCTAATGACACACGTGTTATCTCACACTCCTCCAAACAAGACCGCTAGTAGTTGAGGGTCCCTGTTAATGCCGTCTCTTGCTGCTCAGTTTAGGAGACTGACACAGTAACCTTCCTCCCACACCACACCTGCTGCTGTGCTGTAGAATCCCCAGCCGCGTTCGTCTCCAGTGTCACTCATTCTCCATCTTGCTTTATGCCTGGTCTCAGAATTCAGTCAAGGTTATGGCCTCAAAATTCTAATAACAGTCCACGATTCTCTCCTGTCACACGAACCTTCTCTCCTTCACTTGTGCACAATTACAATCCTCTATTCTCACCACTCACCACTACTTTGTCTCTCCTACCATTCCAAGCCTGCTTCCGGTATGTAGCCTACTCCTTCACTCCATTTCCTCACGTCGTTGATGAGTTGATGTTAATTACTGCTAAAGATCTTAATAGCTTCAGACCCTAATCGTAATCAAATCTCGGATCTGGCTGATTCCCCAGCCCGTAAATCCTCATTGCGCCCACACCTCCGTCCAGTTCGATCCTAAGCTGTATTAAGGCTTTTTCGCTAGCAGAAGGCGCCCCTGATCTTGGTAATGAAGGACATTCAGGCCAGGCTACCTGGATGGCTGTGAAATATTGCGTAGGAGATGTAGTGGGTGAGTGGGGCCTTGGTTAGTTAAAAGTCAACCTCTTCATTATCAGCTATCCTACCTCCGTCTCTCCCTCCTTCCTGCTGTTAACCCTCATCTGCCGTGTAGACGTCCCCATTCCCTGTTTTTTTTTTTTTTTTTTTTTTTTCTTTTTTTTTATAGCTCCTCTCTCCTTTCAAAATTTTCTCTCTTAGTCAGTCCATTCCATATTATTTTCATTCCTTCCCTTTATTTCATCCTCTTTTCCTACATGCGTATCCTCTTTGCTCTGTTTCTCCCAACTCCTTATACCTTCCTCCCGCATTTCCTTCTCTCCCCGCCCACGATTCCTGGCGATGAAGCTTAATGAACTAATTTATATGTGGTGGATGTACAGGCTTATCAGATGGTTGTAACTCGATAAATGTCGGTGAGAATATAGAAGCATTTTTTATCATTAGTATCACGCCATCTCTCTCTCTCTCTCTCTCTCTCCCAGGTCAGTGTTATGTATGTGTTTTTATGTATGTATGTGCTCTTATATGTATGTTTGTGTTTGTGTGTGGGTAGATTTGCGAGTTTGGATGTGAGTGTAGGGGTATGAGCGAGGATGTGTGGATAGGTGTTAGGATGTGGGTGTGAAGGTGTGGATGTATTTAGGTGTACATGTGAATATGAGGGCTAGTGTGTGTGGGGGTGGATGTAAGTGTAAGGGTATGAGGGTGGGTGTGTGGATAGATGTTAGGATGTGGATGTGAAGGTGTGGGTGTATAATGGTGTGAATTTGAAAATAAGTATTAGAATGGATGTGTAGTTATGGGTGTGGGTGTGATGATTTGAGGGTGTGGGTGTGGGTATGAGGATATGAGGGTTTGGGTGTGAGTCTGTGTAGGTAGGTGTAAAGTTCTAGATGTGAAGATGTGAGTGTGCGTATGGGTATAAGTATGTGGGTGTGGATGTTTGGTGGGGGGTAGATAGGTGGGTGTGTGTGGATGTGGGTATGTGAGTGTGCGGGTGTGGCTGTGGGTGTGAGGGTGTGGGTGTCTGTTTCCGCCTCCGCCCGTCCTTCTCCACGATGTTATATACCCTCCTGTATCATACTGTATTTAGCATCTTGTGTGTTCAGGCGGGATACCTCTTTACCTCCTTCACCTTGTGTGTACCGTAAGTCGTCTTTTATTCAAATATAATGAAAGAGTTATACATTGCTTTTTTTGGACAATCATGACAGGTGTTTTAATTGAGGATTTGATGGTCGATGCTGAAATTTTTACTTTATACTTTCAGTTGAATACTTCTTAGTTTGCCATCACTCCATCACTCCCTCATGTAACGGTGTTGATGTATCTTTTTAACGGGACAGGATTACAGTGACATCAATAAATTCATCAACTGTTGGTCAGAATTCAATACATAAGTAACGCTATTGCATTATTGAGAAGAGCTGTATGTGGGGAGCCTCCCCACGCATGAGAGTTGTACTCTACACAGGGGCGAATAAAACCCGTGTGTAAAGTCAACAACTGTGTAGGGGTAAAGAAGGCACGGAGTTGGCTTAGCTTACTGTGTGTGTGTGTGTGTGTGTGTGTGTGTGTGTGTGTGTGTGTGTGTGTGTGTGTGTGTGTGTGTGTGCTTTCTAATGTTTTTAGGCTACTTTTCTTTATTACCCGTCTCCGATCCTGAGGGACTCGAGGACGAGTACTGTTTTCACTCGGTTTGTCTTCGTTTGTTTGTTTGTCTGTCTGTCTGTCTGTCAGTCTGTTAACAACTTTACGCGAAAACTACTGGTGCGAATTTGACTAAAAACAGGGATGATGGGCTATGACCTGATCACCTGATTAAATTCAAGGCCCAGGCTGTAGGCCCCAAAATGTTAGAAAACGGGGATGGGTATTATTATTATTATTATTTGCCCATAACTCCATTCAAATTCGTCATATCGACATGAAACCAAAACCTAAAGGTGCATCTTTCAAATCTGCATCCTATAGCATGCTTCATTTGATCACGGGCGGTCACCCCCCTGGTAGCGGTAGGGGAGTCAATGTCAGGTGGGTCGGGCCTAAAATTTCACATGGGCATAAAATCGTCAATTTTCACCCGATTTACTCTAAATTTGATGTGTCATCTTTGACTAATTATCCTGTTGTGTTTACACATCAGCACTAAAATGACTGCCGGGGACGGGTTTGCTGTACCATGGCACCCCTGTTCTTACTGTAAACCCGACTGCACATTCCCCCTAGTGTATCTTTTAAGCTCGTTTACTCATATCTTTATTTATATCAGATTATATTAGGTCCACTGCGGGATCGAACCTCCTCTTCACAGGGTGAGTGATAGCCAGAATTAATCCTTACCCATACTAGCGAAGTACGAATCGGGAAAGGACGTTTGCAGGAAGAGTGATGCGTGTGAAAAGTGGATATTGTAGTGGCTGTGTTTATAAGAATCTGTATGTGTTGTCGGTGTACTGTACAGGGTTTACGGATATAATCAAGCATGTAAAAGGACATACCAGCAGTACCCAGTTTAAATATCAGCCAAAGTGTGGGCTCGAACCCGTACCTCGGGGCACGCACATCATGAGACTGGTACTTTAACCACCTGAACCCAGAAGCTCCATTTTCCTCTTTACTATGACCCACCAGTTGACATGCATGGTAGTTGTTATATATATTTGCTGACGATTTCGGATGGAGGGTTCGGTGGGTGGGGGTAGTCTTCCTACTTTCCTATCCCTGTCTTTCACTCATATAATAGGTTAATTATAGTTTGTCCAGTTACAAGAAGCCTCAAAAGAACCAGTGGATCTCTCTTGCTATTTGCCTTTCTTTGTACTCGTTTGTGTATCAGTAATATGAATACACACACGTAGCTGATGGTGATTCACGCTTGAGAGTGTCTGAGGCCAGGTACGGACGGTACAGTCAAAGACAAATATCTTCCCATTTCCGTCTAAAGAAAATTTACACCTGGCGAAATACAATTAAAACCCAATCTCTACTAGTGCATGTTTCAAATGGTTCGATTTTTCCTCTATATGTTTGTCAAACTTTGGAAAATATGTCTATCTCTGTACATAAAGGAATCAAGCACAGATATACAGTACAATCACAGAAGGGGGAGGGGATCTGTGAATGAGAATGGGACATAGAGGACGCGAAATAGAAAAAGGTAAATAAGTTAAAAGGAAAAAGAAAATAAATGAGGCGTGAAACTGGGGCAATGAATGATACATGAAAATATATATTACACCCAAAGCTAACACGAGAGGCAAAAATACTCTTCTCCCCTAGTGTGGAAACTCCCAGATTTTATAGAATTTAAACACATCGCTTGAGCATTTATCCCTGAAAATATTGTCATTTCTTCACCATTGCCATTTTGTAAATAAGTAAATGATTACATATATATTGTATAAATGAGTAAATAATTAAACAAAAAAATATACATTATATAAGTAAATGATAAATAAATATAAAAAAATGTTTATATTATGTGTGTATGTGTATATGTATGTATGAATGTATGTATGTATTTATGTATGTATGCGCGCGCGCCTGTTGAGTAAGGGGTGACTGTGAAGGATCTTGGGCAGTACATGGGGTCTGCTCAGATGATACACAGAACCGTGCATGAAAAGTCTCAGTACCATGCAGAAACTCAGGCCCCTGAAAGTGCCAGAACAAATCTCCCGCTACACACACTTTATTATGTGATATATATGACTTGATTTACTTGTACATCAACTTCAAAACTTCAGTATAAATTAAACGTTGCCCCAACCCCTTCCCTGGTGAATGATTTTGGTGTAAAGTCTCAGTGGACCTCTACAAGAATCTCCAGTCAGCCTTAATCCTACAAAAATTTCGAAGTCCTCAGAATATTTTTAACGTAGTGGGTTTTGGAGGGTAGGCCTAATCTTTCGTTTGTCCTGTAATCTGTAAGAGAGGTATATGCTGGAGACTTTAAGAGGAGGACTCCGAGAAATTGTACGATATTTGTGAGGGAGGTTAACAGTTTGTGCATTAGCTTATTTGAGTTTGTAATGGCAACATTACAAATGACCCGCGTGGGAAAGCAGGTATCTTTGCCAGTACATTTGCCAGAAATTCTACCTTAGAGGAAGCCAGCCAGAATGTCCCAGCACTAGAACGTGACTCTCCTGAAACTGTTCCACTTAAAATACAGACAAAGTACTTGAAATCCATCCTAGACAATTTACCTACCAACAAAGCTCCAGGCCCAGAGGAATTCCGCCAATTGTTTTGAAAAAGTTCCCCAGAACTAGACTATGTTCTTGCTAAATTATTCAGACTATGCATACGTACTTCTTTATTCCTTAATTCATTGAAAGAAACCAATATCCACCCAATTCCAAAGAAAGCAAGTTCCTCTGACCCCTCTGATGACAGACCAATAACTGTTACATCTTCTCTCGGTAAGGTGTTTGAAACTGTAATCAATAAGCACATGGTTAAATATCTTGAAACCAACAACTTAATTAGTGATAGACAATATGGTTTTCGCCACGAATGATCCGCCATTGACATACTCAATCTCCTGACTCATACTATGCATCAATCAGTTGACCTACATGGTGAAACTCATGCTGGAGCCCTGGATATTTATAAAGCCTCCGACAAAGTGTGGCACCGTTCCCTGTTGTTCAAACTCCCTTGCTGTGGACTAAACTCTCTTGTTCCTTTGATTTCACCATATCTCAACAACAGAAAAATATGAGTAAAAGTAGATGATGTTTATTCCATTTTCCACTCAGTTAATGCTGGCATGCCACAGGGATCAGTTCTGGCACCAACCCTGTTCCTCGTTCATATTAATGATCTCTTATTTGTCACTCACAATCCCATCCATTCATATGAAGATGACTCAACACCTCATAGTTCATTCACACACAAACATCCATTTACAAAGTCTGATATCTCTAACTCTCAACTCAGTACAGCCATCTCTTTAAATCAAGACCTATCCACGATCAGTGAATGGGGACAAAATAACCTTGTCTCATTTAATGCTAGTAAAACTAAATATATACAAAATACTAATAGACAGATATTGCCAGATTCGTATATTACCTTCAGTGCTACAGATATTCCCATTTCCAAAAGTACGGTATTAAAATTCTCGGCGTCTCACATAACAATGCCCTCAGCTGGACCTCTCATGTCAGATCACTTGCTAAAACCGCCTCAAAGAAACTTGGATTATTGTACAGAGTCCGTAACTTCTTCACTGACGAGCAGTTAGCTATAATTTATAAAAGTCATGTGCGCTCTCAGCTTGAATATTGCACACCCTTGTGGAATGGATGTGGAGAGGTTGCATTAAAACAACTAGACAAAATTCAGAACAAAGCTGTTAGAATTATTAATAATCCTGCTGTTACTAATAAACTACCTCCCCTGCAAGTAAGAAGGAATGTTGCCTCCCTTGCATTATTTTACAGATATTTTTATAGCAAATGCTCAGACGAAATTGCGTCCATTGTGCCATCTCTCCATGCCTTCCCTCGTGCTACACGGGCATCTGGTAGCGCTCATGACTGGAATGTCACTCAGCCATACTGCAGAACTTCTGCCTATCAGAATTCTCTCATTCCCCGAGCTGCATCTCTCTGGAACTCGCTTCCCCAGGGTTGTTTCCCTTTAAACTTCAACCTACAACTGTTCAAGTCTAACTGTTACAGATATTTTATGAACAGAGGACACCAGTAATCTGGTGTATGGATTTTTTTGTATTCATTTGTTTTTCCTTCCTCTGTTATGTTATTTAAAAAAAAAAAAATGTACTGCTTTGTAGGATCTGATGACTGAAGGAGATGGAAAAGGTTTGTAGATTTGAGTCATAGAGCTTAAAGATGTTATAGATTCTGTATAGGAAATTCGTAAGATGAAGATATGTGGGAGGCGTTCTGTTAGACTATGATTTTGTGGGAAGGAAAAAAAAAAAATGAACTTTTCTTATGCACTGACTCCCGACACCATATAGGGTACCAATTACGAGTTGTCCGCGGCCCTCCGTCTCAGTGCAGTGAAAGGCGTAACGAAAGATTAAGTGTTGGCGTCTGTTGATTCCTTTTAATGGTGTGTGTGTGTGTGTGTGTGTGTGTGAGAGAGAGAGAGAGAGAATGGAGGCTGTTTTGTTTCTTTTGTTTGTGCTATTTAATGTCTTTAGATTTCTTTCCCTTATCCTTCCTGTAGACCTGATCACACATCCACTTCAGTATATTCATTAAGCTATTGTATCTGTCTCTATATCAGTCCAAATTAGTTCCACTGCAGAATCGAACCTTCACCTTGGATGGAGAGTAATAACCAAAATTAACCCTTCCCTTTGTTGGCGAAGTACGAATGGGGAAGAGATGTCTGTAGGAAGAGTGATGTATGTGAAAAATAAGTGTTGTAGTGGCTATGTATAAGTCTGTGTATACCGGTGGTGCAGCCTGTAGGATTCATAAAGATTCAGTCACGTGAAAGAACATACCCGCTTCACCCACGTTAAATGTCCGCCTGGATGGGGATCGAACCCTAGTCTCTGGGAACACGCATCACGAAACGAGTACATTAGTGACCTGAACACCGCAGCTCCAGTCGCTCTAACTATGACCCACCAGTTAGCGTGTATGGTAGTTCTTACTGTTTCCTGCCTATCTCGGCTGGAGGGTTTGGAGGGTAGGATAGTCTTCCTGCTTTGCTACCCTTGTCTTTCACTCATAGAATAGGTTAATTATAGTTTGTCCAGTGACAAGAAGCCTCACAAGGACTAATGGATCTCTCTTGCTGTTTGCCTTCCATTGTACTCGTTTGGTTATCAGTGGTATGAATTCACATACGTAGCTGTTGGTGATCCACGCTTGAGAGAGTGACTGGGGCCAGGTACACCAAGCACAGATACACAGTACAAGCACAGAAGGGGGCGGGGGCTGTGAAGGAGAATGGAACACAGAGGACGCGAAATAAGAAAGATAAATAAGTTAAGAGGAAGAGGAAAATAAGTGAGATGTGAGATAAGGACAGTGGATGATAAATGAAAATATATATTACACCCAAAGCCAACACGAGAGACGAAAGTACTCTTCATTCCTAGTGTCGAAACTCCCAGATTTTATAGAATTGTAACACATCGCTTCTTGAGCATTTATCCCTGAAAAAATTGCGTAACTTTTCCTTCACCATTGCCAGTAATTCACTGCACGAAATAAACACACTGAAAATATATACTAGTACACAGTTCTCTTTTAGCAGGCCGTAAATTCCTGCAGCGAGTATGTTATGATTAAGTCATTCCTGGGTGTTTCGTTTTCTTTCATCTCCAGGGCCGTAAATTGCTGTGAATATTCAATTAGAGAGAGAGAGAGAGAGTTTGGATGTATGTGTACAGTATGTGCGTCCGTGCTTGCGTGCGCAGACCAATTGTTTTCTTGAACTGCAATATCGCTAAGCTGTCTTGTCTGCGCTGTTATCTCTATGTTTTTCTATGTACCGTATTTGTTTGCATCTGCCCTGTCTGAGAGAGAGAGAGAGAGAGAGAGAGAGAGAGATAATAATAATAATAATAATAATGGTGATGATGATGATAAGCCTTAAATGTTGCTTTGTGATGAGAGAGGAATAAAAAAGAAATAAAAAACGTGAAATCTGGAGGCAGTTTTCAAATGATATCGCTTAGTATCACATTAATCTTTTTGTTCCTCTGTGGTCACATATATTTCATGCTAATCTAATCCCTGCAGCTGAAAATATTTAAAGACATGAAACTAAATTGTATGAAGGATGGACACCTGGAATTTAACCAAGCGGAATACATATTTGTAATTCTGGAGGGAGGCAATAGTTATTCCTTGAATGTGTCTGCTTTTAAATCTCCCGTTTTAAAAGACTTACCACTACCGCAGACGAACAGTATTTTTCCCACTACATTTAATTAACGCAGAATACACCAAACACTACTTTCCAAAATTGACCTTGAAATGTACTGAATAATGATACTGGTCGGATAACATAGTGCATATAAAATGTAGAATATGTATTAAACTATAGCAACGTCTCACTACTCTCACTTGCCGGTCAGCGTTGGGGCTGCTAATCAAGGCTGCCAACTGTAGCAAAATTGATGAGGTGGTAAATTTGCCTTATATACCACCTTTGCCATATATGTTTCTGATTAAGTATTTTGGGTATAGTTTATACATATTTTTAGGAGTATTGGAGAGTCAGTAGATGGTGCTTCAGGCACTTGGTATCCTTAATAAAAAAAAATGTGTGGTTGTGTATCGTGGTTAGGCGCCGTCCCGAGTCGCACAGCAAGTTCATTAGGCTACCTCAGTTACTCGTGTCTGCTCAGTTGGGTGGTGTCATACACTCTGCCACATTTACAATATTTTGGGAATTGAACTGCTTGTGTGCTTACGCAGTGCTGGCTACGGCGCAAACACATGACTGCAGTGAAAACTTGACGAGGAAATTGCAATGAAGCAGTGTGGTGGTGAAGAAAACCATTTAACGAATGAATGGCCTGTGCTGTGCCTGGCGTGTTTGAGGCATCATGGCATCATACCTTACTGAAGGTGATGTTTCTGTGACGAAACCAGTGATGGAGTAGGCTGGCTGGAAGATGTGCAGGTTAGTTTTACTTTGAAGGGACTAGGGGGCAATGGAAAGTTGCAAGTAAGTTGTGATTACCCAGCGTTTTGTCAACAACTACTGTTAGGAAGTTGGGACTTTCTTTTTTTTAGTAGGATGATTAGAGTGTTTTATGATGATGATGATGATGATGATGGAAGGAGGGGGCGTCCACTACCCACTCACTCTATGTAGCGCTGCTTTTCGTTAACTTACATTAGATGATAAGCGCGATGTTTTTCTTTTTTAAACGAGGAAACCGTTTACTATATTGGGTAGTAACCATAAAACCAAATGACGCCAGGTGGTCTAGTGGATCAGGGTGCGCCAGCCGAATGAGGCCCGTGTTTCCATTCGAGGCGTGACTGTTGCTCATTTTATAAAAGTATTTTCCTAAGCTTAACAAAATAGTCTTGATATGGAAGTTAAAAATACTCGTCGGAAGGGGGCGGCGAATGAGAAAGGGAGGAAAAGAAAAGGTTGGAAAGTGAGAAAGATCCTGAGTGAAGGGAAGAGGAGAGAAACACCGAGGGAAAAAATGGAACAATGAATGAAGAAGCGAGGAGATTGGCTTTTTTGGGGGAGAGTGTGGGTGAGGGCGTTAGCTTCATATTTCTTCCCTCCCCCTTTTCACCTTGTAACCCCACCGCCTGACATCCGTAACTCTCTGGGTCAGGTGTGGTGTGTGTGTGTGTGTGTGTGGCCGGCAAAAAATTGAATTTGGGAGTTTCCGTCCCTTCCCCATAATATACTGGGGGCCAAGTTACGATTGAGATAAGATTTCTGATATCGGCTACTAATCAGCCACCCTTTCATTTATCACTCTTCCCCTCTCACTCCTCCACTCGGCCTCCATCCCCCCACCCCCACCGGTTACCACCTCACTCCCCCACATCTCACCACTCTTCCTTCATCCACAATTCATTCACTTTCCCTCCCTCCACACCTAACCCACTGTCCCTCCCTCCACATCTCACCCACTCTCCCTCCCTCCACATTTCACCCATTCTCCTTTCCCAAACATCTCACCTACTCTCTCCTCATCTCACCCACTCTCCCTCCCTCCCTCCACATCTCACCCATTCTCCTTTCCCAAACATCTCACCCTTCCCTTTCCATCCACTGTTTTCTTTTATCCACACATCACTTACTCTCCTATACTTTTAACTTTCCCACCAACACTTCTCTATATTCATTCTCTCCTGTGTCTCTTCTCTCCCACTCCTGTTCCATCTTCCCAGTCACTATCTTTTCTCTGACACTTCAGTCACTCTCCCTTCTTCCCTATTTTCCACCCTCACCTCTTTCATACACAACTTCTCATTCAGCTTATTTAACTTCTTATCTTTCACTCTTCCCCCTTCCCCCTTCCCCCCACTCGCCCTTCCTTTCTCTACTGCTCGTTTACTCTGCTCCTCCAACATTCTTCTGCACAATCTTTTCTTTTTTACTTCGTACTCACCGCATACTCTTTCTCCACCCCTATACCTCCCACCCTCCCCCACTCTGTCCCACTCTCCCTTCTTCCAGATCTCACCCAGTCTCTCCTCCATCCTTCCAAATCTCACCAACTCTTCCTTCTTCCCTCCTGCTCACGCCTCCCTTCTTCAGTCTTCTCGCCTCGAACCCATTCATTCTGCAGTGTAGTGGTTGTGACTGAACTCTGCGCAGATGCTGTAATAATATTTAATGCTGTATTACTAACCCTATGGATAATACTTGCAGCAGATTACTGATGGTAATTATGCGGGGACGAGTGCCTGAGTGTGAAGGATGGAGGCTGTTGGAGTGGCCGTGCCTCTCTTTTTCACCACCAGAGTTCCAAATAATCTTCTTGAGCACTGAAATTGACCATTCATATTGTGTTCACCCGTGCAAGGATTTTTAAAATATATGTGTGATCGTGTACTGAGGATTTGTTAATGATGTGTCCGTCACGGGCTGAGGGAAGAACAATAAATTCATATTGTCAAGAATAATATTCGTTCAATTCCTAGCAACAGCTGAAAGCTTGCTTCCAGTCCTTGGAAGCAGGAGTCCGCTTTTAAATCCACCCAACCTTTTATTTTCCTTGCGAATAACTGAGTCATATGCAGGTGCTGTGCTTCGTCTTTACCTAGTGGTGGTTGTGTCAAAACTACATTCAGATTTTCCTCGGTGAAGCTATATAGTCATTTCCATCCAATTGTTCCTTCATGCATCTATTGTACTGCATCCCTCCACCTCAGCCGCACCTTCAGCTCCATGATTTCATTGATCTCTGTAACGGAAGTCATTTATTCAATTCCTTCCAACTCTCTCTTTCATACTCGGTCCTGTCCCTTCATCTCGTCCGTGGTCTGCATCTCCTCATCCCACCTACTTCACTCCCTCCACCTGCATTTTCTCCCTATATCGGTACTTTCATTTAATCCGTGGTCTGTCTCTCATGCCGTTTACCTTCGTAATTGCAGTTCATCATTCCATGGCAACCCAAAGTAGGCCAAGCAAGCACGTCAGACCGGTAGCTTAACAGAGGCAGAATCAACTTACGCTCTCAACCTGACCCCTTACATCTCTCTAATCTGGACGTTCGTGATACCGTATCTAACTGGTTCAAGGATCTCATGTCGATGGTCAGGCTAGATGAGGTTGTATTTACCCGTTCCTTAGGTTAGGTTGGTCATTGACTCAGTGATTTAGGTGACCGGCATGCAGTGGTCCTAAAAGCGTGTCGGGTTATCAGAGGCTTGACACCAAAGCCTGTATTCTCGTTGGTTAAGAAAACACCCCAGCGCTTCTTCCTTAGTGATTTATTTTCGGATATGTCTGGTTAATATCTTGTTGTACTCTATATTATGTATTCATAGTATGGGGATATGAGTAGGATTCATGTAACATGAAGAAGGATAATAAGGTGTAATAAGCAAAATAAATCGGTTAAGAACAGGTGACGGGAACCTCCTTTTCGACAAGAATACGTGCCTTAGAAACCGTGCGTTTAAATCCCAAACTGCAACCAAACCACTTAAGTACGGAGTAGTGGACTTCATATTTTAATTTATTAAGTCCTATTTCTTCCTGTTGCAATGAATGGCCTGAGGATATTTAGTGTGTTACAAGTTTCCATAAGTCCCACCAACTCATCAAAACACCTCCGCTAATACTAGCACGTCAGTCCTTAGTTTAGTCTTCCTAGCGTACCATTTTAATGTAGATCATGGGTATTAGATCTCAAGAAGTGATATGGGAGTGTACAGTGGTACCCTCTGGTAATGTGTGGGTGGGATATTGAACCTCCAAAAAACAGGTTACTAGTCTGTGATCAGAGTCTAATGCATACAGTTAAAAAGCCACCGACCAGGGTGTATCCCCTAGAGACCAGAAATAACCACGATCATCGCCTGCCATCCCTTCCCTCCCCCATCCGCCCCCGCCCGGTTACATAATATTAATCATACATCATATCTGTACGTCAAAATTCAGCGTGTGAACTGCTATATGACCTGTTCAGACTGGTGATAGGTTTGGTGGGTGAGTGGTTGAGGAGGATGGTGATGTTGATAGGATCCACAGATGATTGTGGGACTATGCTTTGCCTGATGTGTTATGATCCATTCTACTCAGTGTCTGGTGGGGAAGTTGATTCCTATATGTACTGTACTGTATTTTATGGAATCTCAGTAGTATTTGACTGATGAGTGCGTATGCTGGTTACGTGTTTGTGTGTGTATATATGTGATGTTTAGAGTACGTATCGTTAAGAGTGTGCTACTGACTCCTCATGTGATCGTCTGAGGGAATAACCAAACTACATGTTGCATCGTAAGAAACATGAAGGGAAAAACTTGTTGTGGACGTGGAATAGAGAATATAGTCACAGCAACCTAATGTGGTGGTTTATGACGTTGTTGGTGACAGAGCAGCGAATGTGGTGACAGCAACCGAATGTCAGGTGTGTAAGTGTGGTGCTTCATGGATTTAATGGTGATATAGAAGCGAATGTGGTGAAAGCAACTTGAAGGCCAGTGTGTAAGTGTGTTGCTTTATGAAATTCTTTGTGCTTAGCCTTTGTCTTTTATTAGTCCGAATGGGAAGACACCTCATGTACGAATGGTCTGTGTTTATCTTTTGTAAAGCATTTTTCTTGTCAGATTTCTCTCTGGTTGACAATATGGGTTCCGCTAGGGCGCTCTGTTGGTTCGCAGATTCCCGTATTGCCTAATTTTTTTAATGGCTGTGCTACCACGCCAAGCACATTCGAAGTCTTCGTCGAATTTGGATTATTATTATTTTTTTTTTACAAATATATAATGGCCTCCTATAGTCCTCTCTCTCTCTCTCTCTCTCTCTCTCTCTCTCTTATGCATTCCGTTACATATGAACTTAAGTCATAATTTTCCTATCTGGTCGATCAGAAGCTACTGTTACGAGTGCAGTTTTTCTTCTAAAAGGTATGATGTTATTATAAGTGTTCCTCGTGGTTGTCTCTACCCACTCTTCCCGTCTGGGCTATACAGCTTTAGCTACTTATACTTTACACAGATTATTATATTTTTCACTTTTCCAGTGACTTCATTTAGTAAAGTTTAGTTTCTTAGCCAGTAACAGAACTTCAGTATTTGGTGGTAGATTAAAATTTACATATAGACAGTAGTCAGACTGTACCATACCCATGCTGTCCCATCCATTTATGTTACTGTTGACCACTCACATGTTTTACCGTCCTTCCTTCCACCGTTAGAATATCTTGTTTTACTTTGTTTATTGAACCTCTCATTAACATCTTTTACCCATCTTTTTCTCCCATATATTTATCCACATTCTCTCTCTCTCTCTCTCTCTCTCTCTCTCTCTCTCTCTCTCTCCAGGGCTTCCCCCGAAATACGGTATGTGGAAAAAGTTCTGATTATTCTTTGGTTTATTTTTAGTATAATAGGCTTCGTCATTAGGCTATTCTTACTGTTCTTAGTCTTTATGGAGCTACATTTACTAGTGATTTTACCAGAGAAATTGGTCTCCTTATAATTTCCCAGTAACCTCATCAGTACCTGTAACTCGGTATTGACTGAAAATTGGATCCATGTTCACACACAATTTTATACTCGAAATTATCCAAAGAATAACCTGAAGTTTCTCTCATCCCCCCAGACACCCGGTATATATGATTAGTGATGATATTAGAACTAGTTTTTGATAAGGAATCTGATCACAGATATACCGGTACATGTCCTTAGTGTATAATCTAACGGTAATAAGATGTACCGATACTGATCTTACCCCTCATGAAATATATTGGTAGTGTGGGACTTGGCTTTATACTGGGCCTTTCCTCGTATCTGATAAACAATGTACTTACATTTCTTTACACCAGTAACATAGTACTCTTCTCTTGTATATCCTGTCGGTACCATGTGATCACTTAATTACCGCTGTAAACATGACTGGTTTACACATGACCACTGATTTTGAACTTGATATTGCTTTGTGATTAATGAAGAGGAGTCACGCAGCGCCTGAGCCCACCACACCCATGAGGCAGTTCACTTATAAACTGTACTGTACGCTCTGGCACATCAGGTACTGCATGACTGTATTCATTAGGACCAGATCAACGCAGGCAAGGCAATGATTTTCCTGTCCTGTTTTTACCCCTGCTCACCAGCTTCCTTCCAGTCTGATTATAAACCTCTCCATTTTCATCCTTCCATCCTCCCAAGTTCCCTCCTCTCTCCCTGAGCCTGCTACGCCCATTCTTCTTTCCTCCATCTTCCTCGTTTTCTTATTAGTTTTCTCTTCCTCCTCTTACCCTCCTCCTCCATCGCATTATGTTAATAGCAGTCATTGCAGCTTCCTTTTTTCCTCCCGTTTCTCGCGTCCTTTTCCTTCAGCCTACAGCACTCTTTCCTCCTTCCTCCAACTTCCCCTTTTACTCTTCTTCTCTGTCTCTTCCTCTTTCTTACTGTTATTTACAAGCTTTGCATCTTCATCCTGTTTTCCTCATGCATCTCTCTCTCTCTCTCTCTCTCTCTCTCTCTCTCTCTCTCTCTCTCTCTCACATTACATCTTCGTCTCAAAAGATGTAAACAAAGAGGCTGAATCTTAGCAGAGGAATTGTAAAGCCGTTAGCAATACACTGGCTATAGATGAGTACATTTTAAGAGGAGTAATATTACCTCTGACACTTATAGATGAGTACATTTTAAGAGGAGTAATATTACCTCTGACACTCATTTATTTCAAGATCATGCGAAGCAAAAAAGGGGCTTGTGGGATACAGAATAAAGGGCAAGTTGGCAGGTGTGTAGGGAAGGAGGAGGATATTGCCAAAATGAAGCAGTGAAGGAAATTAACCACGTAGTATGACTCATCTACAAATACATCCACGTAGAAAACATAGTTAAGTAGGCCTATCACACCTACATATAGAACGCAGACAAAAATTAACCTAAAGACTAATGCAAGAAAAGTGAAGACAATATCTGCAGAATGAAAACTCACCTACAATAGACCAGTCCTTTCGAAAAGTATGGTCAATAAAGATACGATAATAGGACAAGGATAGCAAAGAACGTAGGCTAAGGGAAAACAGGACAAATCAATTGGGCTAATAGAACGCCGATCGAATCCGCGGGTTGATCAGAAGGATGTTGATCACGTTGTGAGTAATTTGCATATCATTGGATCTTTGTGGTATCAGGGGAGCACCATGTTCTTTCAACCCGTCCAGTTCATCACTCCCTCCGTCCATATTCCCCCGTCGTGTTTCTCCTTATCTTCCCCTTCTTTATCTTCCAGGTCTTCCCCTCCCCGTCTCCCTCTCTCTGTATTATCTCCCAGCCGTTGTCTTCCTCAATCCCTCTAACTTAACTTCCAGCTCATCCCTCTTATCTTTCCACCTTCTTTATATCGTCTTTTTCCCCAGTTCCTCTTGGATTATCCTTCATCCCCTCTCCATCTCTCCTCTACATCTCTCAGTCGTTTTCCAACATATCTCTGTCCCTTACCCATCTTCCATCTCCAACTTTACATTCCTCCCCTCTCGGTATCTCTCAGTAGTCCTCACTATCTACTCTCTACTTATCTCCCAGCCCCTCCTCCCATCTCTCCCCCGTCACCATCTCCCAGGCACTTGCACCATCTCTCTCCCTCTACTCGTTTTCCAGCACCATTCCTCTGTGTCTCTCTCTCTTCGTCTGTTGTATGTGTAGATTGATTTAGACATTGTTCTGCTTTGTAGTTTTTCTTGCGTGCCAGTTGGTTTCATTCTCTCTCTCTCTCTCTCTCTCTCTCTCTCTCTCTCCCATGTATGTATTTTTGTATGTTTATATATGTAGCATCTGTCTCGCTTTTACTTCTCTCCAAGCAGACATACTTAGAGAGAGAGAGAGAGAGAGATTAACAAACAGACAAGGCAGAGAACAAACAGTATTCGACGGTAAAACATCCAGGTAGAGAGAGAGGGAGACAGTTGGGATGGGCAGACAGACAGGCAACAAGACAAACTGAGCTAGAAGGTATTGGATAGTGAGAGAGACAGAAGGACGGACAGATAAGGCAGAAATAGACAAGGCTTGAGAGCCATGCCTCAGGGTAGATATAGAAAGAGACAATCGGAATGGAGAGACAGACAACGAGACAGCGACAGGATCGGGAGTGATGGTAACCTATATAGATCGGCAATAAGGCATTCTATATAAAGTGCAGTAAGATTAAAGATTTATTTTAGTTTTAAAGGGTAATACAGTAATTGTAGTAGATTCGGGTGGCCAACATCCACTCAGTCGATGTAGTGCAACCTTCAAGTAACTCTGTATTCAACGACTAGCCAAATGTTTCCTTTTACTCTGGGAAGCCATTTAATACGTCGCGTGGTAACCATACTCGTACAACCAAATGCCCATCTGATTGCCTCTGCTAATGAAGTTGGAGGAGGTTATGTATTCACCCCTGTATGTTTGTCCATCAGATATCTCATAGTTAGTGATGGATTGAAGTGAAAGTTTGTGGATATGTAGGTTACGGTATGCCATGGAAACTTTGATTAAAGTTTGTTGATCAGAGTTTTCTGGTATAGGTGTCGGGGGAGGTATGCGCTCTCGTAGTGCGCATAGGCTACCTTGTAAAATGCGTAAAGGATCCCTGTTCGGATGATGTACATACGTTAGGGTTTCCATATGGGGTGTGGTTGGGGTTCAGTGCTCACATAATACAGTACCACTAAGGGGCGAGCGAGGCTGGTCACTCTTGCCTTATTCATGCAGTGTTTCAGTGCCTGGACTGAGTACTCTAGACTCGGACCTTTACTGACCTGATGGAGCAAAATGGGAATGGATGATAGATGGATCGATAGATAAATAGGTACCGGTAGCCTAAATACATTTTGTCCATTAAATGTTTTATTTTGCAGTTTTTGTGATGAATATTCTGCTGAATAAAACCGCTCTGCTCCATCTCACTTCATCTTTTACTTTTTGTGCTAAATTTCTCTACGCTACATTTTTTTCCTCCTCCCTCTCCTCCCAATACCCCGTAGCTGTCTGGGTCCACAGTACACACTAGACCTTTCACTGCGAATTGTAGGAGCTCAATTATAACCATTCTCTCTCTCTCTCTCTCTCTCTCTCTCTCTCTCTCTCTCTCTCTCTCTCTCTCTCTCTCTCTCACACACACACACACACACATAGATAGGTACGGTAGATAGAGGGAGAGATATAAAAACCGCATACCGCACATTTTACTGAAGCTCTGTTAGACTATGTTCACCATTCGACAGTTTATATGGCCAGTGTTATCCTAGTTATAAATTATTGTTAACAAAAATAATTTCCTTCTGCGGTAACCAGTGCAAAGGTAGAGCAGAGCGTGTAAGATGCGTCGGTGATTCAACATTATTTTTTAGTATGTTTCCTCATTGTAGAAATACTAATGGATTAAGGTATTTTCTTCATGAACTGCAGCACATACAGATGGAGAAGCCAGGCTCAGGGGAGAGGAGGAGTGGTGGGATGGGGTAAAGAAGGAAGGGCTTTTTATTCCAGCCCACCTTTTCCTTCTTCTTCTTTTTTTTTTATTTTATCTTCAGTCGCTAAGAACGAAGGTCTTTCTGCTCCAGTCCACCTCTTCCCCTTGTTTCTTACACTCATTCTCTAAGAACGAAGCTATTTATCTTCTTCACTCCCCAACTTCTTTACACTTCCCCTTCCCCTCCCCCGTGCCCCACTGAATGGCCTTGCCATTAGTGAGTGGTGCGGTTAATAAGGAAACAGATTAACACGTTGATCCATTCTAGTCAATCCCAGTGACTCTTACGCACGTCACCATCAGCAGTTACGTAAACAGTGTGGGCCATTTTTTCCCACCAACAGAGCACAGTCTCACACAGCAATTGTCCATTTACACTTCTGCAGTCCCAGACGAATGAAACTTATATGTCTTTTTTATAGTTTAACAAAAGTTCTTTTGGTTCTGAAACTGCTACGAAACGGTGCAAAGGAACAGTCAAAGCGAGAGTTCGATCCATTTGATTATTGTAGATTAGGTTAGCAAGATGCCTTTCGGTTTCGACACGATTCGGGACGGTAGTGTGGATCTGTCAGCGAGATCTATACCTGTGTAGGGGTAACCCCATCCACACTGTAGCCTCAGTGCCCACAACAAGGCATACGGGACTCTGCAGCCATGAATGGAAAGTTGCCATCAACCTTCTGTGTCTTGCTCTACATATTTCTCATTACCCCCAAATGACTGAGAGTATCCTTCCATCTCATACACTTTTCTGTGTGATTCATATTATCACAAAAATAGTTCATGTACCGTACCGGTAACACATTTCACTACCGGCAGAGAAATGTCGGCTAACGTTTGCTCATGGCCGTACACGGTTTCCATTCACCAATATTTTACCCAGCTTCTTCCTGGAAACACTATATGGCTGGCATCTGGTGTGATCAGAGCGCCTGGGTGGTCGACTTGCAATTATGTATTCAGTTCACCAACACTTTTTTTTTGTTTCCCTCCTGTTATCCTGTGTGAGAGCTGAAACGTGAGGAACGGTGTGTGTGTGTGTGGGGGGGGGATGAGTGGTGGTGTATTCAGGACTTCCTTTGCCACAGACAACGTGAGGAACGTTGTGTGTGTGTGTGTGTGTGTGTGTGTGTGTGTGTGTGTGTTGGGGGGGGGGTATTTGGGCGTGTTGGGGAAGATCGGTTAGTGGTTGTGGTGGTGGCGGCGGTGACGTATCCAGCACTCCCTCCACCACACATAACACACCCCTTGCACGTGGACCCACACATGCTACGGTGGGATATGTGGTGGCGTATGTACTGTACTGCACGTTTTGGAAGTTGCATGGGGAGGCTAAGAAAGATATATTTCTCTGAATGACTTCTAGCTGCGTTTCATGACTCCCAAAACTGTACAGAATTCTTACGTTTATATTTATGTTTTACATTCATAGTATAGGTATTTACATATTATTTCGTAAGTATTAAATTTGATTAACCGCTTGCATAATGTGAAGTATGGTATTGCTGAACTCTTAATATTCCATTCATTGTGTATATACCGTGTATACCAGTTACGTATTTTCATATATTATTAAGTGGTGAACCCTGCAGCTTCTCACGTTTCATCGTTTACATTGGATGTAACAGAGACAAAAAAGTGTTGCGAATTGAATACTTAATTGCAGGTCGACCACACACGCTGTCTGATCACGCCAGATTCCAAACGTCTACTGTATCCAGGAAGTTGGACGAAGGTTATGTAATCACCCGTGCCAGTTTGTGTACAAAATAGCTCAGTCAAATCTGGTGGATAGGTGCAGTAGGTGAAGGAAGTTTTTAGAATTTAGGTGGATCTGGATCTGGATACAGGAATAAATGATAAATTTTATTGGCGTTGACCGAGGCATGTGCTCTCCGATAATGTGAAACAGGGCAAGGCCATGCAATTAAACAACTATGTGAGACAGTAAAAGTATTCGTCTGGTAGGAGAAAGGAATTACAGTAGTAAATCGTAAGTTTTGTATGCGTCGGCGAAGGTATGTGTTCTCTGATTGCACTGTTGTTTGTTTAATTATCAGTCGACTTATCATTTTTCTTGAGTCAGATATTTATTTTTCTGTCAATTGAATGCAGCCCTCGCATATTCCATAATAGTCCCATTTCTTTTGCTCTTACTCCCTCCCACCCCACATATGCCGTGTCAAAGTCTCACACCCATACACTGTGTAGACCCTAACACATCATGTAGTCATCGTGTAGCCTTCACACCCATACAGATGGTTTGTGTCAAGGTCTTCATAGCATCAGTTACCTTTCTTTCCTGTCTGCCTGCTTTCAACTTCTGATGTGCAATACCTCTTTTCTGTTGCTGCACGAAAGAACGCTGCTGCAACTCTTTCACCATTTAAGCCTTGTCTCGATTATCCTGCACATCACACTGAGAACCACCTTCTCCTTCAGTAACCATATCTTTAGTCTTGTCTACATTTACTTTGATATCAAGTCAGTCACAGAGATTCACAAAACTTTCAACCAGTCTACATAGATCCTGTTAACGCTAACCTCATATATCCGATGACGTAATTTTCACCATATTATTGCTACTTCAAGTCGATTTTATTAAGACAGGGAGAAATTGTTGAAGCTGGAGTAGGAGGCAGTGGTGTTGTGGTGGTAGTGGTGAGACTGGTGGTAGCTGGATATACGACTATTAATTTTTGCATTATTGTAATACTGTTTGTGGTTGGTGAGGGCACCAACCTTCACTTACTTGATGCAGTGATACTTTTAGATGATTCTACACTGATTGACAAGCCATATGGTTTTCTTTAACCCAGGAAACCATTTTACTGGTTTGGTGATAACCATATGACCAGATTGACGCCTGATGGTGTCCATTTAGGATTTGCATCCAAGGGATGGTTGAGGTTTGCCGCTTACATAAATCGCTCAGGACTAAGCTAAGCTAGTCATGTCGGGACTAAGTACCCAGTCCCTGAACCCCTACACCTCTGATGGGTCAAAAACATAAATTGAGAATTGACAAATAAACTGAATAAAATATGCAGTACAGGTTGAGAGTGTTGATAAAAGGTAGAATGTAAGACTGTGTCCTTTTATGTGAGCACCTTACTGGTGGCGTTGGATTTAGTCTGTATGCACCGTCCATCTCCATTACCACCACCAGTGACCCCCCAGGGTGACCTGCTCTTCACTGTACGTGGAAGTCTCTTGCACGCACTCACACTCTATGCTACCTCAGGCATGAACAAATTAATCCCTGTTAGGATAATTAGAACGCAAAAAATTTTAGTCGCTGTTGTAAAATATGAAAGAAACCTCAGTACAAGGAAGAGAATAAGAGAAGAAGCATTGAAACCTTATGTGAGTAAAACTTGGATAGATTTTCGTACCACTGAAATACAACACGTGAATACTGATTCGTTGAAACATGTCTGTTATACACAAATGAAAATTACAGATTCCCACACCTATAGCAGGCATAATAAGCAGGTATACTAACCCTAGACGAGGGAATTTCGATTCCTTAAGACATGAGAGACTTACATTTTTGTTAAGTAGAGGACTGGAAAAATTTGGAACATTGTTTGTAGCTGAGAGACCAATATATCGGGAGGCCTTGAGTCAGTGTTTATAGCATCAGAGAAAACCTGTAAATGTAAAAGAAGTAGAAGAATTAGCAGGAAAGGGTACAGCAGAAGTAAAGGATGAAATAGAAAAAGTAGAAGAATTAGCAAGGGGAGGTGCAGCAAAAGTAAAGAAGGATGAAACAGATATAATAAGACTATCAAAGCTGTCTCGCTGGTGGGTGTGAGGTATGAGACAGGATCATGTAGTACCATCCCGACTTGGTACCTCTTTTGTGGGACGGAACTCCGGTAGTGTTAGACAAAAGAGCACACTCACTGATTTCAATAGATAATCCTCACCGCTGACTTCACCCCTCCAAATATACGCTTCCATTCTCCTCCCCTCCTTCTGAACCACCTCATTATCCCCCACACCCCAGCCCCCATTACCCCTTCCACCACTCACACCTTTCCATCTATCACCCAGGCATACCAAAAGCTGTCTCTGTTATCTCTTTATGGCCAAGGAAATAGCTAGGTAAGTTTGGTATGGTGTTCAGAGAGTTGCTGTCTGGTTGGGCAGTGGGTGTGAGAGAGCGAGTGTCATATGAGCTTCCTGTATAGGCCGCCATATCAGACGCACCTGTGTAAATGTGAGAGAGCGAGAGGCATTTCAGCTTACTCAGTTGCCTGCTATATTAGATGCACCTGTGTGAATGTGAAGGGATGGGGGTTACAAGCTTACTGTATTGTGTGCCATATTAGATGCAGCCATGTGGAAAATTACACTCTTGTCTGACGCCCGATGGGGTTGTGAGAAGACAAGAGCCGTGTTCTGATTATCAGTCCATCGCCTCATACTGCACCCTGCCTTACTCTGCCTTACTTTTGCATTGCCCTGCTTTGCGTCTACCCTGGCGCTGGCTGCCTTTTATTCCCTCCCCCTACCTTGCGGTGTCTCTACCCCTTGCCCTGTCCCTGCCTTTCGTTGTCTCTCCTCCTCCTCCTTTCTCTGCCACACCCTGTCTTGCATTGCCTCGCCCTGCCTTCCGATGTGTCTCCCCCTCTCCCTTTCTCTGCCACACCCCGTCTTGCATTGCCTCGCCCTGCCTTGCAATGTCTCACCCCCCTTCGCCTTACTCTCCTTGTCCTGCCTTGTATAGCCACGGCAGCCTTATCCTGCCTTGCCCTGCCTTGTATTGTTTCACAAGACTTTATCGTGCCTCACCTCCCTAACTCAGTCTGTCTGTCTGTCTGTCTCTGAATCTCTCTCTCTCTCTCTCTCTCTCTCTCTCTCTCTCATAATATATAAATAAATAGATAGATAGATAGATATAATGTTTGTACAGTAGGTATGAGCTTTTCATTGTTTTTGTGTTTGAACTGTCCGTACATTTGCGTGTGGAAAAAATATTTTTGCATGTAATGGTTTTTCGGATAGGCCTTGTGTGAAGCTGGTGACTGTGTGCTTGCATGTGGGGTAAAAGATTGATTATATATGTATATATTTTATTTGAATGCTTGACTGTCTGACGCCAGTACTTAGTCAAAAACGTCTCTTGTCTCTACCACTTAGTTCTGGCCTCCCAGACTTGTTCATGAAGAAGAAATCATAAACATTTATTCAGGAATACGTCTTAAAATTTTCATCCACTCTTTTCCAGCTTTCTCACACCTGAAACCCAACCCAACGTAATCTAACCTAACCTATGTTATCTAGAATTCACCTGCCTGAACCTGATTAGCCTAATGTAACCTATTCTGATCTGTCCTACCAGTGTCTAAATACTTCATCATAACCTAAATTAATCTGGTCTAATCATTCCGGATAAAATCTGACTATATAGCCATACCAAACTTTGTAACATTATGTCATTTACTAACCTAACCTAACCTTACTTACCCAAAACAATCCAGCCCAGCCCAGCCCAGTCCAACCCAACCTGATCCAACTCAACCTGACCCTACCCAACCCAAGTCGCCCCATCCACAATCCAGCCCAGCTCAGTCCAAGCCAACCTGTTCCAACTCAGCCCTACACTACCCTAAGTCGCCCCATCCCACCCTCCCCAACCCAACCCAACCCAATCTAGCCCGGTGAAATTTATTCTCGCTTGATCTCAGGCATCCTAACATGACCTAACATGTTACAGTCACTCCCTTTTATTTTCCCCAGTTTTAGGAATGATTTCCCCTTAGCTTTATCATGTGACTTTGCTTGAACCAAGATGACTCAGGAGTTCATATGTGAGATAATTGACACACACACACACACACACACACACACACACACACACACACACACACACACACACACACACACACACACACACACACAGAGGGAGAGGACACAACATTTTTCGTAAATATTATCTGTGAAGTTTGAAAATACTCTTAAGTAATTAAGTATTTAAGATAAGGGTGTAATGTATCATCCTGTCTCTTATCTTATCTTTTAAGAATGCATCTAAATTATTCTCTTAGCTGCACCGCGTCAAGGAAAGTTACGGCTGAGGTAAAAACATTTTGGAAGAAGTGTGAAAGCTTCAATTTTGCCTTTGGTTTAATAATTATTCATGAAAGATTTTGAAAAATTCTTGCTGGACCTTTTGGAATTTTAAATTTACCTGGAAACTCTGTGCTTTATTTCGCTAACCACGTCCATATTTCATTTTCTTTAAATTTCTTTATATTCGTACTTTTTTTCCCTCCGTGTCCTTCCTATAGCACTCATTCCTTTTGTTTATACTTACACATTTCAACATTTCCTCCCACTCCAAACTACTTGCTCTTATTCCACGCTATATTCTCTCCACATCTTGGTCTTGGTTCTGTCCAGCTCCATCGTATTTTTCTTCCACCCATTCTCCTTATTTCGTGTCATTTAGCGTTTTTCATTTCACAAATTTTTCAGCTTCCTTTTTCCTCTCTCTCTCTCTCTCTCTCTCTCTCTCTCTCTCTCTCTCTCTCATCCCTTTTCCCCTTCTGTCATCTTCTCTAGCTCCTCTTCATTTATTTTAGTCTTCCTCATAACCAGTTCTATTTCCATTAATGTGTACACTCCTCTCACATACCCCCTGTCCCCCGCCCCCATCACTTCCAGCCTCATTATTCAACTCATTTAGCAGGCCTGACCAATCCCTTCTCTGTTCCCTCTTCTAATTTAAGCCATCACATTGGTATAACTTTTTCCTTTACGTCCTTTCAACTATGCAGTCACTCCTGAAATTTCCTTTACTCAGACGAACCCTTCCATTATCCCTCTTTTTTCCCCCTCCTCGTAATTTGCATCCACTGCCCCTCCAGCTTCCTCCACCCCAGCGATATGCCCTTAAGCTTCCATCATCCTTATTTATCATTCTGTCACATAAAACCCTTACCCAATCAAAACCGTTCCTTATTTCAGTTGAATTTTCTTTCCTTTGTCTTTACTAATCTCTTCCTGCACCCTCTCTTCTCATGACCTCTTTGAGTTTCTTTTTCTTTGCATCATCCTTATTCACCTTTCTCTTTCCTCTTCCATCCGTCCTGTTATTTGTCTCTTTCCTCCTCCAGAGTCTCGTTCAGTCTCGCTTTTTCATTTCTTCTCTTTCTTACAAACATTTCTGTGTCCTTACTATCTCTCATATTCTCCTTTCCCTCTCTTCCCTTTTCTCCTTCATCTTCTTGTCTTCTTGCTTACCTTTCCTTTGTGCCTTTTCCTCCAGCCTTCTCATTATCTTTTTTTCTTGCAGTTTTTCTTGCAGTCCTGTCTCAGCTCTCTCCCTTCATTTTTCTCTACTTTTTGCTCATCCCGTTCTCATTTTTCCTTGCCTTCCACCTCACGGGGCAACATTATCTCTCCATCTTTTGTCTCTCCACGAGTAATTCAGGCAACTTAGCAGATCCTAAACTTCCACCCCAACCAGGTCGCTAGGTTTAAAAATTTGATAAGAACACTGAGGGTATACTTAGGGAGGTTCATTAGCGATGAGGCGGCTGAGCTGATTGTTATCTTGTCTGTCAGTTCACGAGCTGGTTATTACTTCACAATTTACGTGGTCTGGCAAAAAATGTGTTCCACTATTCTGTATAAACTGGTGTGGATGAGTACAGGGTGGTGTCTGGGTGGAAGGTTTAGCGTGAGTGGAGGAAGACCAGAATAAAAATAAGTGGTGAAAAGATAGTGGATGGGGTGAGAGAAAATAGGGGACGAGGAAGGAAGAAATGCTTGATGAGAGATAAAAAATAAGTGGTGAAAGGATGATGGATACATGAGAGAAAGGAGGAGGCGAGGAAGGAGGAGAAGGTTGAGGTTTGAGGAGGAGCAAGATGATGATGTGGAACAGGGGAAGGGAAAGGAAAGAGATTTGAAAAGAAGAGGAAAAGAATAATTGATGGAGACAAAACTGGATGGGGGAAAGGACAAAATGAATGGAACTGAAAGATAATTAGACAGCAAGAAGTAGAAAAAATATATATTGTTAAGGATGGGAGATTTGTAAAATGAGGGGAGGAAAATAGGGTGTTTGGGATGTTTGGTGAAGAAGAGGGAGAGATAATGAAACGGGATAAGAAGAGCAAAGTGAAGAACGGAATGAATATGTGATGGATAATTGAGAAAAGGATGAAAAAGGGAATGAAGAGGAGGGTTGGGGACACGAGGAAACTTGAGAGAATGATGGAGAGAGAATGGAAGGGAAGAAATTGGGGAGAAGTTATAGGAAGAGCGAACGGGGGAAGAAAACAACATAGGAGAGTTAAAAAAAAAAAAAAAAAAAAAAAAAAGGACTGAACAAGTTGGCATCAAAAAGTTTATAAGAAAATTTTTAAACCTTGAATATCCTAAAGGTTGAAGGTGTTTGCAAAATTGCCTACGGTATCTTCTGAGCAAGCTGTTTCTTAGGCCCGTATTATCGTCGGGTAAGGTAGCTCCACAACACATTTTCCTAAGCAAAGGGCGAGGACTAAACACTGGATCTTCTGACAAACCTTCCCTGTTCCAGTAACTCTTCATTCAGCAACCGATTATAATGCTCTCTCAAGGCGTCTTTAATATGCTCACTGTCTACCGCTACCTTTACCTCATCGTTCGTTACACAGCGCTAACCTAGCATATCCCTGTTTTCCCTCCTCATTTGCTTTGTCACTTTAAATACCATACCCTTCCTTTCAGCGCTATTTAGATTACCCAGTAAAAGTCTCTGAGGCAAGCTTTTGCTTTGTATTCCTCCTTTCTAGCTCTACACTTTGCATCCAAGTATTCCTCTCGGTTAGCACCCTTTTTCCATTTCCAGAAAAGATTTCTTTTTTCCTTAACTGCGGCTTCTACACCCTCGTCTCACCACCATGTTACCGTATGTCTTGTGGGGGGGGGGGGGCTTGTCCATCCGCACACTGAATCAGTAACACTCAGGAGATTGTTCTTGCGAGCTCTTTACTGTTCATTTACACTTCCGTCATCAGCTTCCTGCTCAGTCATAACTCTGCTCATCTCCCTATAGAAGGCATCCCTTACACTATTTTTTTTATGGTGCTAGTCATAAGGAAGTTCTATGGAAAGGATGTAGGCCTAGAGCACGTAGTATTGTCCGATTCCAGTTGGAGTAAGCTGGTGGTAATAGTTGCAATCCCAGACTCATCTGAACGTGAACCCAGTGAGGTCAAAGCTGCCCTTCTTCTGCAGTCCACCATCCTCCTTGTGGGGGATAGGGAGGGGACTGAGAGATGAGAGCTCATTGATCTGCAGGCTGAGCTACATGAAATGAGCTGCGAAAGTCTGCAAATCTAGGTCAAGTTAATGTGAAAGGACTATAGAGAGCCTCCTAAAGCAATGAGAATACAGCACTTGGGTACAATTACCTATGGGAACTCAGGGATCAGATTTAGTGTACCATTTTCACTCTAACCTGGCCCAGATTTTCGTCCTTTTGCAGCTTACCCCATGCAGTTCAGCGGCATAATAAGAATGATAAGGCCCCACCTCCTTTCCATGGCATGTCCTTGCGACTAACATCAAATTTTAGTCTTAGTCTATTGCCACAGTCTATCATTTGGGATGGAGAGATGACAGTTTTGAGCCAAGTTAAAGTAAAACCAATATAGTCCCTTGCCAACTATTTGAAAGATATATCTTGGAGACTGCATTCATATACAGTATTAGAAACACTGGGATGGTTTGGTAATGTGGAGAGAATGGAGAATGAATGATTGAACTGGAAAGTGTGAGTGAGGAGGAGGGGAAGTCTAAGGATGAGGTGGCAGGATGAGGTGGAGGGGTATATGAATGAGAATGGTGTGAGTTGGAGGTAGGACAGCCTGATGGCCGAGGACAGGGTGACATTGAGGCAATTTTTTTGTGGCCACTCCCTCTGGAATTAGACATCTGGCATTAGGCAATATAGATAAGTACTGTAAGTGATCTACCACATCATTCTTATCTTGGTAAGAGGGAAAGCCTTATGACGTACCTGTACTGTAACTGTATACAGGGTAGTCCATACACTGCACTCCTCAATTTTGTGTTATGGGGATGCGTCAGTCTGCTGGTGTGAAGAGTGCAGATATTTTGGCTGCTTCTCGAAATTATAAATCAGCCTTGCAATCAGCGAACGTAAGACATGAAAAGGGTTATGAGATGCGGAAAATGATGGAGGGTAGACACAGGTAATGCAGACTGAGCCAATACCACAACACTTTCTTCAAAAGCAAGCATCAAAACTACTTAACAACCCTAATGACAACAGAATATTCTGGTCAACTCTTAATTCTTTCAATAATAACTTTAACAAGTCATCTTCCATTCCCCCACTAAAATCTTCAGATGGCAATATTACAAATGACCCACGTGGGAAAGCAGATATCTTTGCTAGTACCTTTGCAAGAAACTCTACCATAGATGATACCAGCCAGAATGTCTCAGTACTGGAACTTGATTCTCCCGAAATTGCCCCACTTAAAATACAGACAAGATTTGTAAAATCCATCCTAGACAATTTACCTACCAACAAAGCTCCAGGTCCAGATGGAATTCCGCCAATTGTTTTGAAAAAGTGTTCCCCTGAACTTGCCTCTGTCCTAGCTAAATTATTCAGACTATGCATACGTACTTCTTTATTCCCAAATTCATGGAAAGAAGCCAATATCCACCCAGTTCCGAAGAAAGGAAGTTCGTCTGACCCCTCCAATTACAGACCAATAGCTATCACATCTTCTCTTGGTAAGGTATTTGAAACTTTAATTAATAAGCATATTGTTAAACATCTTGAATCCAACAACTTAATTAATGATAGACAATACGGTTTTCGCCACGAAAGATCCACCATTGACATACTCAATCTCTTAACTCATACCATCCATCAATCAATTGATCTTTTGGAGAAACTCATGCAGTAGCTCTTGATGTCTCTAAAGCTTTCGACAGAGTATGGCACCGTTCCCTGCTGTCCAAACTCCCTTGCTATGGACTAACGTCTTTTGTTCCTTTGATTTCTTCTTATCTTAGTGACAGGAAAATAAGAGTAAAAGTAGATGATGTATATTCGAATTTCCACTCAATTAACGCCGGCGTGCCACAGGGATCAGTTCTGGCGCCAACCCTATTTCTGGTTCATATTAATGATCTCTTATCTGTCACTCACAATCCCATTCACTCATATGCAGATGACTCAACACTACATAGTTCATTCACACTCAGACATCCATTTACAAAGTCTAATATCTCTACCTCTCAACTCAATACAGCCATCTCCATAAATCAAGATCTATCTACAATCAGTGAATGGGGACAAAACAACCTTGTCTCTTTTAATGCTAGTAAAACTAAATATATACAGTTTACTAATAGACTGATATTGCCAGATTCGTACATTACCTTCAGTGCTACTAATATTCCCATCTCCAAAAGTATTGAAATTCTTGGTGTCTCACTTAACAGTGCCCTCAGCTGGACCTCTCATGTCAGATCACTTGCTAAAACCGCCTCAAGGAAACTTGGATTATTGTACAGAGTCCGTAACTTCTTCGCCGATGAGCAGTTAGCTATAATTTATAAGAGTCATGTGCGCTCTCAGCTTGAATATTGCTCACCCTTGTGGAATGGTTGTGGAGAGGTTGCATTAAGACAACTAGACAAAATTCAGAATAAAGCTGTTAGAATCATTAACAACCCTGCCATTACATATAAACTACCTCCCCTGCAAGTAAGAAGGAATGTTGCCTCCCTTGCATTATTTTACAGATATTTTTTTGGCAAATGCTCAGACGAAGTTGCGTCCATGGTGCCACCTCTCCATGCCTTCCCTCGTGCTACACGGGCATCTGGTAACGCTCATGACTGGAATGTCACTCAACCACATTGCAGAACTTCTGCCTATCAGAATTCTTTCATTCCCCGAACTGCATCTCTCTGGAACTCGCTTCCCCAGAGTTGTTTTCCTCCAAATTTCAACCTACAACTGTTCAAGTCTAATTCTTACAGATATTTTATGAACAGAGGACACCAGTAATCTGGTGTATGGATTATTTTTTTTTCTCCATTTGTTTTTCCTTCCTCCGTTCTGTTATTTAAAAAAAAAAAAAAAAAAAAAAAAAACGTGAGAAATCAGAGCATGATGCAGGGTAGTCCATAAATTACACCACTAGAAACACACCCACTGACATCTTATGTGCTACAGGGGTGGTTCAGTCTGCTGGTGTGTGTGTGTGTGTGTGTGTGTGTGTGTGTGTGTGTGTGTCTGTCTGTCTGTCTGTCTGTCTGTTTGTGAGTGTGTGTGTGTGTGTGTGTGTGTGTGTGTGTCTGTCTGTCTGTGAGAGTGTGTGTGTGTGTGTGTGTGTGTGTGTGTGTGTGTGTGTGTCTGTCTGTCTGTCTGTCTGTCTGTGAGTGAGTGTGTGTGTGTGTGTGTGTGTGTGTGTGTGTGTGTCAGTGGGAGTAGGACATGAATAAATGGTGCCGGATAGGCAAGTGATGACACTGGCTGAGACTGTCCCCGCAACACACAAGACAATGCATGACAGAGTGGAAGAGATGCTATGCATGGTCCATGTTGTATAAATGAAGAGTGAGCATTGAAACTGGTGTAATGATCCATCCGTCCAATTGATTATTGTTGTAACCATATTTCATGTCTCTTCTATAAGGCTCCTGTTGCCCTGAGAAAATAAGTACTTTTTAAAGATGCATTTATGAGAGAACGTTGGGTCTGGTTAGTACTTGGATGGGTGACCGCCTGGGAACACCAGATGCTGTTGGCATAACGTTCTCCCTACGTATCAAGTGGGGTTGGTGGAGGATTAGTGCCCCTCCCTGTAAAACAATTAACTCTAAGCCCTTGGCCACCCCGTTTGGGATACATGGCGTGTGGCAATGAATGAATGAAAAATGAATATTTCTCTTCTAGGCGCATAGGACTACTTCTTCACCACCTGCCTCCTAAGTATCATGTCACATATAAGTATTCAGTGTTACTGCACACACGGAGAGAGTAAGTGGTGTAGGTTGATGTTAAAATAAAATATGTCGAGAGTGAGTTTGCGTAGCCTTTAGTTAGAAGCAGATGGGGATCATGACCCTAAGATGAAGTAATAAAGCAGATGCAGGCAATAAAGCGTGACGTTATTCTTCCCATTGGGGAAGCTGTGTCATTGGTCACGTGAATTACGACTCGTAGGGCATTTGCACCATATCTATAAGCACTTATGAGTCACGCCGCCTCTTAGTATCTCGTAAACCGTGAAATGAACGACCTGTTTACTATCTACCGTAACTTAACCTGAGTTCACACAGACCCCTCTCCCCATCCCCTGACACAGAGTGGACAACCCAGAGTCGTTTAATGACACAGTCGGCTTTATTGTCAGAGGAAGTGTGGCAGACAAGCATTACCCTTTTTGAATTACTCAGCACTGAATTCAACGGTAACTCCTGCCTGGCGAAGGACAGTCCTCACTTGCTGATGTAGCCAAGGCGGCCACATTTACACCCTTAAGTCTGTTTTTGTTTGTACGGTTATCACATCAGAGCCACCAGTCTGTCTTATCCCTTCACTGCGTTGACGTTTTGTATTGTTCGTTATTCTTGATATCTACAGACCATCTTTGCCTATTAAGCTGCATAGAATTGTGAGGAGATCGCTAGCATAAGAGATAAATGAGACAAGAGGTACATTTAACTTGCCATAATTTCATACACATCATCCAGTCTTCCTCACTTCCTTTATCATCTTTTTTCCTCTTATATTTCTTGTGTCTTCTTTACTTTCTCTCTGTACAATTGTGTGTCCATACTGATACCATCTTTAAGTGTATAGCCATATTTTACGAGTAGTGGAGAAGGTGAAGGAGTCCAGATGAAGTGGCGGGGAAAGCACTTGTTGTTGAATGAATGTGTGTGATATTGGTGAAGGCTGGATTAACTGATTGAGATACTGATAAGGTAAAATGCTGCTTTGAGAGAGACTCCCCTTCTCGACGAAAACGAAGTGGACTTGGGTCAAAGAGGATGAGAGAGGGAATATGGATGAAGCTGTTCTGGGTGTTGAGTGAGAAGTAAATTGCTCTCACTCGTGAAATTTTGTACGTTGTATTAAGTTCATTTTAACAGAGTTTTGTTTTTCCTTGGTGCTGTATACAACGTTAAGCATCAGGTGACAGGACTGGCTGGGATGTGGCTGGAAACTTGTAATAATGTTGTGTGGAGTCAGAGGGGAAGGGAATGGCAGGTTGAGATGGAAGGGCTTGCGAAATATTAGGTGGAAACAGAGTGAGAAAGGAGAGGGAATACTGGCATGTGTGTCGATGGGGACTTGTGGAAGAGTAGGGTGGAAAGGGAGAGGGAGAGGCGTGTTGGGGGGGGGAGGGAGACGTGAAAATGATGGGTAGAAATAGAGAAAGGGAGGGGGCAAGGGAGTGAACTAATGAAAATGTTGTTTGTAAATTGTTGTGATAAATATATGTTTATGAAACCAGAGTTTTGTGGTGCTGGATTAATGGCCGGACGACCTTTTAGCAGTTTTGAGTTCTTAACGTGGTAGGGACACCTCTCGTAGTTTTGGAGTAAGAAAGAAGCAGTTAACTCCTGAAGTCCTTTTTATTTAATTCTTTCTACCGGCAGATGATTTTCTCAGTGTTTAGTCTCCCATCTGCCGGGTATTGAGATAATGATCAGTGTCGTGGCTGGACTTTTCACCAATAGATCGTTCGATGACGGACGCTTTGTTGACGGAATATTGGCCCAGTGCATGATTCAGTGACGAGGTTAGGTTAAATATGGTTAGGTTAGGTTAGAGAGGCAGGAGAGGCGACAGGAATATTAACCCCGACCATACGTACCAGGCCTACAGTGTTTTGATACTGCTTTTGGTGCTTGTCGAGGCAGATAGTCGACTAAATACGGTATGTTGTCAGCTCTTGTTTTGTGTCCCATATTATTATGGACCAGCTGACGAAGGTGTCCCGTGTTGCTTGTGTCCGATGCAACATGGACGACCCCCTCACACTCACCTTGTAAACGAAGCAGCACACCCAGTATTCGTAAATTAAAAGCCGCGGTGCTTATGTCCTTGTTAATGGCAGAATCACCTTTGGATCTGACACCTGCCTGTCATCCTTGTGTAAGCAGTCATTAATTCTGGTTACATCCACACAAAGGTGCCGCTGGTGTCAATTATGTCCTTTACTGTACCGTATGGCCGCGTCGCCTCTCGGTTAGGACGTGAGATAAACACACTAAAGAACACCGAGGATATACAGAGTGGCTCATACGCTGCTTTACCGAGCAACACCGAGGATATACAGAGTGGCTCATACGCTGCTTTACCGAGCAACACCGAGGATATACAGAGTGGCTCATAAGCTGCTTTTTTGGGGAAGGTAATAAACCCTAACGCACGTTGGATCCTACACCAGCACATGAACTTCTGCCCTCATGACTTAACCCAGTAAGGGCGGGGCTTCCCTGGGCCAGAATAAATCCTAACACAAAGCAGCACCAGTAAGTGATATGCGACTGGATCTCTTTGACTACTTTTTGAAATACTCGGACATTGGGATTCCCTCGTGACAGGCCATCTATAGCCCTCCTCCTCACCCACTCACAGTCCGAATCCGATTTACTTAAGTTCTTACGAAGGTCACATAATGCACTCTTAAGTGAACTAGGACGCTCAGGTAGTAGTGAAGCCTGATGATTAAATGCGTGATCAGGATTTGATATCTAGAATCATCCTTATCGTAGAAAATTTCATGGTTGTGTGTGTGTGTGTGTGTGAGAGAGAGAGAGAGAGAGAGAGAGAGAGAGAGAGAGAGAGAGAGAGAGAGAGAGAATATCCTTCCGTCTATTCTTGTAAGTTTATCACCATTTACCGATTAACTTATCCTAGCTCAATTGTAACACTCCGTGCCACAGTGAAATTAGTGATATGCTTCTGTTATCCATTATCTTTAATCCTCTCCCTGTAGGCTTTCATTCTGTTCTTACCAAAACCTTGCATCATTTACTGTTCCGTTTAAATCTAGCTCCCCTGCAACTCTTCAGCCCATCAAGAAGTGGTTTTCTGCTTTTGTTTGGTTATACTTCCATCACATACTGGCTTTAACTGCAGACCAACATTCCATTCTCGTCCTTCTATCATATAATCTGTCTCGGGGTCCTAGTTCAGCCACTGTCTTACTCTTCGTCCTCATCGGCCTTCGGAATATCCTCCACCATATCCTGAGGGAGCTGGTGGTCGATTGGATAAACAAGTAGGAGCCAGTATGTAAGGGCACAGGGTCTGAACTGCTGCAGGGAGAGTGTGAGGACCGCTATAGGTAAAGCAGCTTACACAGATTTACCGTAGGACCCCACCGACACGTCATAGAAATACCACCGCCAATACCATCACGCCAGATTTTACTGTGGCATCTCAGCGTATCTTATTAGAGAAGGTAGGGATTAGTGCCAAAATGATAACCTGTGGGATTCTTGGTGACCAGCTCTCTCTTGGCTTTTACCAAGTGGATTACTGGGGCCTGGAGACGGGATTTTTAGCCTGTGTCAAGAGTCTGATGTATTAAGAGGCTGAGGGTTTTATTGCCCTCATGGTGACATATGAAGGCCGTTGGGAACACCTTGTAGATATTTGATCTTACGAACGTGATTCCCTCCCCGTGTCCAGACTTATTGCATAAAGAATTTTTTTTTCTTGTATATTCAGATCTGCTTTCCAGTATGTTCACAGTATCCTGGCTTAGCAGTCCTTCGTGCCATCACAGTCTTCCGTTCGCATGTAGTCAAAGGTGTGTCAGATGGAGGCACACTTGAGGGTCAGTTGTGCCAAGTGGACGTAAAATGGGAGTCAAAAGTTGTCACAAGAGGTCAGTGTATCGGAGGTACACTGACTCTCCAACGCAACTTCTGATCTCAACTGTACGTCCTCGACTATTGACGCTCCGACACAGCCTTTTCTTGCGGCTGTTCTTTTATTCCTCTTGGCTCAGCTTCACTGTTAGTAATCCCCTTTCCAGTACTTACTCGTCTTAACCTAGCTCTCCCTTACCCCTTCACACGGTCATGTTCCCTCCACCAGCATATATATTAACATCTTATTACACACCTTCAGTTCTTTGTACCTTAAATTCAACAGTACGATGATAGCCTTGTATTTCTTGGCACTAATGCGGCCAGGTATTCTTTCCCACTTGGTCTCTTTAACTAAGTCCCTCACGTTCCATGCATATATCCCATAGCGGCCGCAGCATTTGTTATGCAGTCATATGATGTTGGTATTATTTTCCGCAATCGTGTGTGACGGTGCCACATTTACAGGTTGAAGATAACAGGGTGGAAAGAAATACCTGGCCGCTCCTGTACCTTCAGATGGTATCATTCAGGCTGTGAGAGCCATACTACTGAAGTAATTTTAAACAATCTCCATCAGCTTCTTACCACGATGTCTTCTTTTATACTTTATACTAACTAATTCAGCGGGTTTTATTCAGCATGTGAGAGACCTCTTAACGTTACAGTAAATATATCCATCTATATCTATATATCTATATCTATATCTATATCTATCTATCTATTTATACTGTATATATATATAATATACTGTATATATATAATATATATATACCGTATACCCGTTAGAGAGAGAGAGAGAGAGAGAGAGAGAGAGAGAGAGAGAGAGGATGAGATGGAGGGATGGAGTGGAGAGGTATATGAGAGAGGGGGATGTGAGCTGCGAGCAGGGGAATGAAATGGCGTGGGACAGGGCGACATGGAGGCGATATGTTTGTGGCCACCCCTTACGGGATTAAGGCGTCTGGCAATAGATAGACACACACACACACACACACACACACACACACACACACACACACACACACACACACACACACACACACACACACTATATATATATATATATATATATATATCAGGGGTTCCCAACCTGGGGTAAATTACCCCAAGTGGGGTAATTTGGTCTTTTGTGAAGGGTAATGGGGGAGGTAACAAAAAAAAAAAAATCTAAAAATCATACCAGTTATGATAGACTTTCAGACCTATACTAAAATTCAGAGATGAATGTTTAAAGTCATGTTTATTTGGTATCAGTGTTAATAATAAAAATAAATTACTCCTTGCAATAACTCTCTTGGTTTTAGCCTAACCTTTAATTAAGTCCTACATTCAAACTAAAATCTAGGCATCAAAATGTTAAGCAGCTAAAATGCAATTGTGGAAACATAAGCAATGAGGGGTAATGAGTGAAGGGAGGTGTGGAAAATGGGGTAATGGGTAAATAAAGGTTGGGAACCCCTGATATATATATATATATATATATATATATATATATATATATATATATATATATATATTAAAATCAATAAGTACAGTGCGTTGGTTGTATACGTTAATTAATACCTGAACCCAGGTCAGTGGTTGATGAGTTTCTTCTTATGTGAAAGTCACTCTTTCCTATACAACACCTTGCCAGCCACCCTCTAGTTACAACTGATTGTTCCGTTTATTGTGTGTTCGTTACTCATCATGACTAAAGAATATTATACTTACCATTTATTTGTCTGTCTGCCTGCCTGTCTACCTATCTATCTGTTTACCTGTCAAGCTATGTATTGTGTATCTGTAGTTATAAATATTGTCATCCTTCATTATGTCGTCCAGTAGTTATCGATTTAACGTCTTTCTTGCGTATTTACTCAATCCATCATTTACCAGCCCAACTCTGTCATCCTTTACCAGTCTCTTCTCTTCTTCAGCTTCGTATTTTCCGCCTCACTATCTGGACTCTTATCAGCGTTCCTTTAGCTTTTGTCCCCTCCCCCCGCCGTTTTTCACTCTTTCCATCATTCATTCAATTCTCTTGTCCTCGGTAATGACGTGTGGTTCTTGTGTAAATGCCTTGGTTTTTCAACATGTAGCACACCTGTTACTCTGTCAGGCCAGAAGTGAGTCAGAAAGTAACGCAGCCTCAAATCAGACGCAGTTACGTCGGGAAATAGGACGCAGGGGCAGTACCGGTTATGTTAAAATTGCCTGTAGATACAATGGAAAGCAAACGCGCCGAAAACTGGGACATGATGGTGTGTAGACGTATCTGAATGTAAGAAGCAGCAACAAATAAGATTCAGTCGCAAATATACGACCAAGTTTAACCGAGATTAAAACGCGTCACCAATACTAACTCAACCGCATTATAAACACAAGGATATAAGAGACAGTGACAATTATGAATAAGAGGGATAAATACATACCTAAGATAGACGTACCTTTATATAAGATGCAGGTCGATTCTGCAGGTTAATCAGAGGGATGTTGATCGTGTTGTGGACAATTTGCGGTGTTATCAGGGGGTCACCATGTTTCTTCTGACCCTCGCCTACGTCTTTCTTCCTTTCTTATCTCCACATGTCTTTTATTTTCTCTGTATCTCACAGCTTCCCCCTTCCCCCTCCCGTCTGCTCCGCCTCAATATCTTTTGTACCTGTTTGAAATATGGCAACATTTTATTTTATTTATTTTTTTTTTTGCGTGTTTCAGTCTGTGTGTGTGTGTGTGTGTGTGTGTGTGTCTCTCTCTCTCTCTCATTTTGCTGCAGTTGCAGGGTCGGCCAAATTTAGTGTGTGTCCCTAACTGTGTCACTCACTCTCAATGTATCACTTTATCATTTTGAGGGATGAACTCTGGTAAGCTGGAACCGTAGACTTTATGAGCGCCACACATTATGGGGGTGGGGGGAAGCTGCTGAGGGACTGGGGGAGGTAATAGTGGCTTGTCTGCTGATGTGGGTAGGGAACATGGCTTGGCTTGCTTGTGTTAGACGTGCATGTGGTGTGCATCTCGAGTGTCTGGGGATGTGCTCAAAGACAAAGGACACATTCCTGGGGATGTGGTGAGGTGACTGTGGCTATTAAACGTGTCCGTTGTGTTGCATCTGTATAGTTTTCCTCCCAGATGATTGATGTATTACGAGTTAGCCAGGGGACAGGGAGACAGACAGATGAGGCAGGTAGGCAGGCAGGTGCGTCATTAAGACCTGCTTCCTCCTGCTTAACCCGTCAAGAGCAAGATGGATCTCACGGTCATTAATGTTATCGCCTGCTGTTTATAGTCCTCAGGTGCTCACGCCAACACCACCGAGACGATATCGTAGACGGATAGTTGATGAATGGGTGGATGGTTACGAAGGCCGTTGGAGGCTGGAGCACAGTGTTCAGGCAGTTATCGTAAGCTGTTTTTATTTCGTAGATCCATAATTATTGATGGATGGGAGGGTGAAGGGATCATTAGAGGTTAGAGAACAGTAATCAGGCATGCTGGTTCTCTCTCTCTCTCTCTCTCTCTCTCTCGTAGAGTATATTTATTCCGTTTAATCTTTTCTTTTATATCAGTATTTCGAAGGGAATATAATATTACTCAATCTCCTGAAGCATTAAAACTACTGAATTAAGTTTGTGTATCTATGCTTTCATTTAAATATCTCAATACTCCAACAACAATAAATCAGCGAAAAATGTATCCAGGTGGACTCCTTCCGTACATTCGAGTCACTTCTTCAGGATCACCCAAACCTGTATGCTGTATGTCTTTTTTCACATCCAAGTCATGTTTTTATTTTTTAGAATACTTGCCACAGTCAGAATTTTCTTCGTTGTGTGGAAGACCCATTTCAGTTAAGTCTACCAGTATTACTAAAGAATGCAAGGTAATCTCCACATACTGTAGCCTAGCTACCGTACACTCCCTTACTTCAGTGCAAATTGCCATTAAACAAGGCCTAAATTCAGAATAAATAAGTGTCTGGGAGTATTTCACCCAAGGACAATTGTACCAAGCATTAAGGACGGTAATTATGAAGAAATGAAGGACTAACGCCAAACTGAACAGCGTTTGGGAGAAGGAAGAAAAGTCAGAGAGTAGAGTCCCAATGAAGGGATTAAAATTGTCGGCTTTAACCCCCTCTTGGCGCTGACGTCTGTACATTTTGTCCTTCCTCATCCCGAAAATTTCTATTCATATAAGGAAAATCTTTTATACTTAAAGAGTTGGTAATAAAATTAATAAAATATTGGTGGGAAACGCGTTGTTGATGCCTTAACATATTTATTAACTTCATCTCCTCCCTTTCCCACCCACCCCCCAGTTTCTAGGTTATTGACAGGTACTGTATGAATAAAACGCACCTTGATGCCGTGGTTTGGTGTACTACGATCAAAATCCGGACAGGAATAGAGGAACGCACTTACGTCTAATTCCATGTCATAACTTAAGTTTTGATTTGCAGGAAAGACAAAGTGACTGTCGAATCTTCCCCTCTTGTTCTAACTTCAGAAATTAATCTTAATTACGAGATGAACATTACTACAGGTTGTAACTGTTATCTGCGGGAAGATCAGAGAATGGAGTGAAAATTTTCCCTTGTCTGGTTCTTCCTGTAAAATCATATCTAAGTTACGACGTGAAATCGATCGCAAATATATCTGAGAATCCCACCCCTGGGTACGTAAAGGAATTGTGAAGAGACGAGTAATTTTTTTTACACTGGTTTTGGTGATTGATGGATGAACTGTTGGGGGAGCCAAAGTGGACTGTAGTATCGTGTTTCGTCTCTGTACCTTACTTTGTTTGTGGATGTAATGGATAATTGATAGTAATTGATAGTGATGGAACAGACGCCTGGTGATTGAGGAATAGGGATAATTTGTTAGTGGTAGGTGGTGGCGACCATCATCCACTCACTTGATGTAGTGCTGCCTACTTCTTTCTTAGCCTGTATTATTCATTTTCTGTGCCTGCCCTCTTCTCTTCCAATTTCTTCCATCTTTCCTGTCACTTCTTATTTCTTTTCTCTCCTTTACAGGTGGCTTTACATTGAGTGACAAGCCAAATGGTTTCCTGTAAGCCAAGAAACCATTTACAACACTGGGTGGTAACCATATAACCAAACCATACGTGCTCCCTACGTGTCAGCAAGTTGGTTGGTGCAGGGTTAGTGCCCCTCCCCGTAAAACAAATATCTCATAGTCAAATGGTCACCCCTTACGGGATTATGGCGTCTGGCAATAGATAGATAGAAAGACTGTTCCATCTCCACCATGTTTAGGGTTCTGTGTTGTTTTTATTGCCTGTTATTAGCTTTAACTTTGATGGATAACACAGAGAAGATTAGCAGCAGGCGATGTATTGTGGTGTGTGTGTGTGTGTGTGTGTGTGTGTGTGTGTGTGTGTGTGTGTGTGTGTGAACTGCATCAACTGTGACATTTATCATAAATTCTTCCTTTATCAGCAACGAAGAAAGAACTAGCAAACAATTCATATTATTTGCTAATGCCTTAACAAGAGCTCCTCAGACCGCTCCCTCTGTCGTAACCTCCACATAAGCACAACACACAGGCTTGTATTCTCGTCGGTTAAGGACGTTTCCTAACACCTCTTCCGTGGCGATTTACTTTTGGATATGGTTGATGTATCCTGATGGCCTGCCCTTTTCAATACCCTCAAGTGCGTCACACATTATAAAGGCTGTGTAAGCCATCACCACCACACACTTTGTTTACATTATCATCCCTCAGTCATTGCTAAAAATAATACTTGAATTAATTGGCAGCATCAAGATTGCAGAATGTGGGGCGGGGTTGCAGAATATGTATGAGGTTGTGTTGCTTTTTTCTAAGACAACTGGCTCCTGTTTGTAGGATTTAAGTCTCATAAACTAACTACCGTTCTTCATTGTACACTGACATTCATTTAAGATATACGCTGTGTTTGACTGTCGTGATGCATGATTACGGTGTTTCATCTGTATGACACAGAGGTACCCCACATGAGCCAGTCTTTTGTACCCACATCCCTGCCTCCTTGTCTGCTGCCAAATGTGTGTGTGTGTGTGTGTGTGTGTGTGTGTGTGTGTGTGTGTGTGTGTGTGTGTGTGTGCGCTTTAATTCCTTCTCTCTTTCCTGGTGTCAGTGAAGGGATTGCCGGGTGTTCAGTTACATTGTTTATGGATCTTATAGACTACAGGTCCAGGGGTTAATTTGTAATAACGATAGATGGAACATACGGATAATAATTTGATACTGAGAATGAACTGCCCTTATTGAGATTGGACCCCATGTGTTTCATACCAGGCTTTCGTGGTACACGTAGCTTTAAAAAATACCCCACCCCCTCCCTGTGTCGGATAGATTTCGCCCTCTCTCATATACTCCACCTTGTCTTTCCATCTTGTTTCTGTATCTTTTCCGAGTCACTCTACTCTCATTCACCGTACCATTATTTTTTTCTTAGGAAGAGGTATGTCAACACTCCTTCGAGCACAAATAAACAAAGAAACCATTATTACTTTGTGTCTGGCAGTCAGTATTCTCTCTCTCTCTCTCTCTCTCTCTCTCTCTCTATCTCATAATAAAATAGGCTACTGCCGGAAGTCTGAACCCAGAGATCATCCCAGGTGCTGTCAACAAATATACCTGCAATTATCTCTAAATTAAATCACCACGTAGTCCTGCCACCTCGTTCCCGGATCTTCCTCTCCTCACTTCCCTTGTCAGTAGTCATAAAAGTTATCTTGGAGCAGGTGAATAAACACAGCCTTCTTAGAGCACATGCTGTATATGGATGTAGTTTTTCCTTTGTGTTATCTCTTGGTGTGTGTGTGTGTGTGTGTGTGTGTGTGTGTGTGTGAGAGAGAGAGAGAGAGAGAGAGAGAGAGAGAGAGAGAGAGAAAATAGCATACACGTATGACAGATTAAGTGTAGTGCATAAAACTACAGTAAAACAAGAAGTATTTTCACTTATATCCATGTAACTCCTTATGCGATTTTTATTGTACGATAACCGGAAATGATGTAGATATAGTAATAAATAAGTAAATTTAAGTATTCACAACACACACACACACACACACACACACACACACACACACACACACACACACACACACACACACACACACACACACACACACACACATTTAACCATAGATCAGGGCGTTTGGCTATAAATAGGTAGATAGATGACTCCATAGCCACCAGTTATCTAACCCAGAGTACAGTTTTTATCAGCCCTCAGCTTCCAGAATTACCAACATCCACAGTATCTCAGCAGTCTTGGTGTTGGTCTTCAGGTACTGTGTTATTACCTATCAGTATGTTTCATCAGTCTTCAGCTTTTCTTTTTAAATGTTCAGCCACAATTTTACTCCATTAAAGTCTGTTCAGTGTTTTTCTGTAATAATCCTAAACTTCCTCAAAATATGCACCTTGACAAAATCATTGGTTATATTTTACTTGGTTGATGGTCACACTGGTTGCCTACCCCATGTTTCTATTTCCATCTCCGCACATTTAATGATTTCTTAATTTTTCTTTAAGTAGTTTTCTATACAGTATACTCCTTCCTTTCATTCCATCTTTATTGGGTATTATTGTTCTGTTACACCTCGCTTCCCCTCTGCCTTTCTGTGCTGTGGAGGAGACGGGAAGAGGCCGATACTGTGCTTTACTGTGGCGAGGTTTGGCCCTGAGATGACAGTCAGTGAACTCTCAGGTTTGTGGGAGTAGTCATTGTTTAACTTCAGTCATATGCAAACACAGCTAAAGAGGTGGGTAGATAATTTGTGTGTGTGTGTGTGTGTGTGTGTGTGTGTGTTTGTGTGTGTGTGTGTGTGTGTGTGTTATTCTTTTTGTCCGCCACTGCACGTGACATTGGGCTGCTTGCTTGTTTACCCAGTGATTCAAGCAATTAAAGTAGGCTTTGTTTACACTGGCTAATGTTCAGGCCTTTATTTTGTTAACACATTTCTTCCTGCCTTTTCGGTTTGTTTATTTTATCGTTTGTGTGTGTGTGTGTGTGTGTGTGTGTGTGTGTGTGTGTGTGTGTCACTGTTTTTCCGGCTTACTCATTCTCTCTTGTTATATGGTTGTTATTTCTTCCAATTTCCCATAACATCCGTGCTCTCTCTCTCTCTCTCTCTCTCTTCTTTCTTTTCTGCCTCGTTTGTGTACACCAGCCTTAGTACACTTAGCGGAGCATTCTCGGTGCCTTGGCAAGACTTCGTAGCACCTCTGCCTCAGCGACTTAATTTTGCATGTTAGACCATTTCGCCACCTTGCATGTTACTGAGGAATTCTTTATCGATACTAAAATATATATAAATGAAATAAAAGTATCAAGGTGTAATAGGCATGCTTAATCGCTTAAAAGAACGTGTTACGAAGCCTACAGTACTGCCTAATATGCGACCCTGGGTCTCTTCACTTCCATGATTATGCTTATTTTCGATCGTGCTAGCATCATACAATTTTGTTCAGCTTCCGGGAGACCTGTCGTTATGGAGTAGAACAACGGAACTGGCTTTCTTCATTGTCTTCATTAACCCCTTCATTGTGAGGAGTGTCTTTTAGTGAGGTGGGAAGGCGTCATCGTAGTGAAGTGGATGATTTGCTTAGCCCGAGGGGTATATATTTCACATTAGTCTGGAAGTAGGAGAAATGAAACAGAATTATCGTTGAAATGAAGGAGCTGATTTACATATCCTCGAAGTCGAACTGTTCGGCTGAGTTACCGGTATTTAAGTTGGCGGTGGTACTGTGGATATCTCGATTACTTGGCAGGTAGAAAAGAGAGCATCAGTCGGTATTATTATTATTATTATTATTTGTCTTTACATTTTGAAAGAATGAGTGAATCGTCTGAAAAGTTATCCAGCAACTTCCCACTTATTATAAGTGTATGAATCCTATTTTCATCCACGCATCACAAAGAAAACAATTTCGCATCAGAAATACACAATCCATCAGCGGCACTTGACCTTCGAGAAAACGCAGAGACTAACACTGAGCAACCATTTCATTTCTGGTTAAGCATACTTTTTGGAGCGACTGCACCTAAATATAAAGCAACTGTTGTGGGTGGTAGTGTGGTGAACCGAGTGAATGTTTTTCATGTTTGTGTTGATTGTAAGTGAATACTGTGGATGGATTTTCGTGGTACTTGTTTGGATGTTGATTTTGCCCATGAACTCCTTAATCACATCCAGTCACTTACCTCAGAAGGACGGCTTGACGTTGATTAAATTTACCTTACCTTGAAATCAGCAGTTTGTTTGTTAAAGTGACTGGTTAATGTTTTCTGCACCTGTTTGGATGTTTATTCTGTCTCTTATCTCTTGATTGCACTAAACCCAGCCAGCAGTTGTCCTGATGAGAGACACCTTGACGCTGCTTATTTATACGCTGCCCAACTCCCAAGTCCGCTGAGGAAAAAAGTCGGTACCCAAGGTTGTTGTTGACTTCCTGGTGAAGTGATGTGAGTACCTGGTTGTGAGGTGGCCAGTGGATGGCCATCCTCAATCCTCGTCCCCATCCCCACCCGAACCCCCACAGACACGCCCTTCATCCTCCCCCACCCCCACACACGCCCTGCATCCTCCCCCATCCCCCCACACGCCCTTCATCCTCCCCCACTCCCCACACGCCCTTCATCCTCCCCCATCCCCCACACACGCCCTTCATCCTCCCCCACCCCCCACACGCCCTTCATCCTCCCCCACCCCCCCCACACGCCCTTCATCCTCCCCCACCCCCCCACACACGCCCTTCATCCTCCCCCACCCCCACACACGCCCTTCATCCTCCCCACCCCCCACACACGCCCTTCATCCTCCCCCCATCCCCCACACACGCCCTTTATCCTCCCCACCCCCAGACGCCCTTCATCCTCCCCCACCCCCACACACGCCCTTCATCCTCCCGCACCCCCACACACGCCCTTCATCCTCCCCCACCCCCCACCCACGCCCTTCATCCTCCCCCACCCCCCACACACGCCCTTCATCCTCCCCCACCCCCCACACACGCCCTTCATCCTCCCCCATCCCCCACACACGCCCTTTATCCTCCCCCACCCCCCAGACGCCCTTCATTCTCCCCCACCCCCCACACACGCCCTTCATCCTCCCCCCCCCCCCACACACGCCCTTCATCCTCCCCCACCCCCCACACACGCCCTTCATTCTCCCCCACCCCCCACACACGCCCTTCATCCTCCCCCACCCCCCACATACTCTTATCTTTACACCCACGCCCATATCCACACCCACCACCATCATCCCACCCTAACCTCACTCTCACAATATAAGCATAAAAATACATTCCATAACATTTAAGACGCAAGGATGGCAATACAGCAAACCCAATGGAACAGGGTCGAGGCAGCAAAAGGACACAACACCATCCCTCCATTTTTTTTTTTTTTTTTAATGGAAGATTTCTATGCACTGCATGCGTAAGTCACAGCTGCACTATATTCACGTCAGGTATCTTTTTTGGTGCGTGCATCATTAAATAACTTCTACACCTTAATAATTAATCCATCATCCACCAGCTGCGAAGAAACCCGGAGCTAGACGTCGCAGTCCCTACAGTGAAGGCGAGGGTGACTTGCCTCACTCACCTCTGAGTGGTATTATGTGAGCAATAAACTCCAACCAGTCCTCAGATATCAACCCTTAAAGGCTGGTTAGAGTGTTTTTATCCGCTAAACCACCAGAGGTCACTTCGTTATATGGCTATCACCCAACGTAGCATATAGTTTCCAAATTTACACGAAACCATTTGGCTTGACATTCGATGTAGAATCACCAGAAAGCAGCTTTACATCGAGTGAGTGGATGGTCGGCGTTCCCACCTACCACGATACTTACTCAAGTAAAAAAGTGTGTGTGTGTGTGTGTGTGTGTGTGTGTGTGTTCTACAATTCCTTCTCTTTCAGGGTGTCAGTGAAGGGATTGCCGGGTGTTCAGTTACATGGTTTATGGATCTTATAGACTACTTGTCCAATGGTGAATTTGTAATAGCAATAGATGGAACACAGGGATAATAATTTGGTGCTGAGAATGAACTGCCTTTATTGAGATTGGACCCTGTGTGTTTCACATCAGGCTGTCATGGTATACTTAACTTTAAAAATACCCCACCGCCTCCCAGTGTCGGATATATGTCACCCTCTCTCATATACTCCACCTTGTCTTTCCATCTTCTTTCTGTACCTTTTTCCCGGTCACTATACTCTCATGCACCTTACCTTTTTTTTTTTTTTCCTTAGGAAGAGGAATATCAACACTTCTTCGAGCACATATAAACAAAGAAACCATTATAATTTTGTGTCTAGCAGCCACTATTCTCTGTCACTGTCTCTCTGTCTCTGTCTGTCTGTCTGTCTGTCTGTCTCTCTCTCTCTCTCTCTCTCTCTCTCTCTCATAAAATAGGCTACTGCTACAAGTCTGAACCCAGAGATCATCCCAGGTGCTCTTAGCAAATATATCTGCAATTATTTCTATATTAAATCATCACGTAGTCCTTCCATCTCGTTCCCGGATCTTGCCCTCGTCACTTCCCTTGTCAGTAGTCATAAAAGTTATCTTGGAGCAGGTGAATAAACACAGCCTTCTTAGAACACATGCTGTATATGGATGTAGTTTTTCCTTTGTGTTATATCTTGGTGTGTGTGTGTGTGTGTGTGTGTGTGTGTGTGTGTGTGTGTGTGTGTGTGTGTGTGTGTGTGTGAGAGAGAGAGAGAGAGAGAGAGAGAGAGAGAATAGCATGCACGTGTGACAGATTAAGTGTAGTGCATAAAACTACAGTAATAAGTATATTTTAAAGCCGTGTAACTCCTTATGCGATTTTTACTGTACGATAACCGGAAATGTTGTAGATTAGTAGTAGATGAGTAAATTTAAGTATTCACACACACACACACACACACACACACACACACACACACACACACACAGTTAACCATAGATATATTCATACAAGCATACGCTCAAGTACATTTAATCTAGAGTATTTACGTGAAAAGAATTGTCAACTTTTAACTCAGAATCTGCCAATTTCTTACATATTATCTCAACATTTTCTTTTTTCAGTAGTTTCACTTTTCCTTTTTCCTTCATTTATCATGCAACATTTCATCATTGTTTTCATTCATAATTTTGTTACAACTGTTTTTTATATAAACTCAATTACCATTTTTTAACCCATAATTTGGTGATCAGTGTGTGACTTACAGTATATGGAAGGCAGCAGTGTTCCTGCACCATGTCACCAGCACATATCTGCTTATCTGTCTACTTATGTATCTCTGTCTTTTTGTCTCTTTGTGTATCTTTGTGTTTGTCTCTATTTGTCTGTCTGTCTACAAAAATCTATATATCTATATCTATCTATCAATCTATATGTGTCTGTCTGTCTGTTATCTGCCAGTCTTTTTTGTCTGCAACTAAATATAGGTATCTGTTCGCCTGTATGTACTTCCGTATCCGTCTGTTATTATATATGTTTGTCTACAACTGTATAATTATGTACCGTATCTTTCAATTAGTTACTCAATCATTCTATAGTATCAATATCTGTATCAATGTATCTGTCCGTCTGTCTGTTTGTCTGCATGCCTATTTATTTATTTATTTATTTAGTCTACTCACCATAGTATGGGGTTGCATGACTCCTTAGCCCTAAGTACAGTTTTTATCAGCCGTCAGCATCCAGAACTAAATTACCAACATTCACATATATATTTCACCAGTCTTGTGCTGGTCTTCAGTTATTCTCTTATTACATATCACTATGTTTCATCAGTCTTCAGGTACAATTTTACTCCATTTAATCTGTTCAGTATTTTCCTGTTATATTCCTAGACTTTTCCTCTAAATCTGTACCTTGACAAAATCAGTGTTGATATTTATTTGGTTGGTGGTCACATTGGCTGTCGACCCCATGTTTCCATTCCCATTACGGTACATTTATTGATTTTTAATTACCTTTAAGCGGTGTTCTAGATGCTCCTTTCTGTCATTCCACCTCTTCCATTGGGTATTACTGTTCTTCTGTCATGCCTCCCTTCCCCCCGCATTCCTATGCTGTGGAGACGAGAACAAACCTTAAGGCCGATACTGTGCTTTACTGTGGCGAGGTTTGGCCCTGAGTTGACAGTCAGTGAACTCTCAGATTTGTGGGAGTATTGACTGTTTAAAGTCAGTCAGATGCAAATATGGCTAAAGAGGTGGACTGACATTTGCTTTGTGTGTGTGTGTGTGTGTGTGTGTGTGTGTGTGTGTGTGTGTGTGTGTGTGTGTGTTATTTTTTTTTTTTTTTTTAGTCTTTTCGTCCGCCACTGCACGCGACATTGAGCTGCTTGCATGTTTACCCAGTGATGCAAGCTATTAAAGTAGGCTTTGTTTACACTGGCTAATGTTCAGGCCTTTATTTTGTTAACATATTTCTTCTTGCCTTTTTTGTTTGTTTTGCCGTGTGTGTGTGTGTGTGTGTGTGTGTGTGTGTGTGTGTGTGTGTGTGTGTGTCACTTTTTCCGGCATACTCATTCTCTCCTGTTATATGGTTGTTCTTTCTTCGTTTCCCATAGCATCCATGTTTCTCTCTCTCTCTCTCTCTCTTTCCTTTCTGCCTCGTTTGTTTACACCAGCCTTAGTACACTTAGCGGAGCATTCTCGGTGCCTTGGGAAGACTTCGTAGCACCTCTGCCTCAGCGACTTATTTTGCATGTTAGATTTTTTCACCACCTTGCATGTTATTGTGGCGTTCTTTATCGATGCTAAAAAAATATATATATATAAATAAAATAAAAGTATTTAGGTGTAATAGGCATAATAAATCGCTTAGAAGAACGTGCCGCGAAACCTACAATGCTGCCTAATATGCGGCCCTGAGTCTCTTAACCACCGTGTTGTTGTTTATTTTTGATTCGTGCCAGCTTCATACGATATTGTTCAGCTTAGGTGACACCTGTCGTTGTGGAGCAGAACAATGGAAGTGGCCTTCTTCATTGTCGTCATGAACCCCTTCATTGTGAGGAGCGTCTTTTAATGAAGTGCAAGGCATCATCGTTGTGAAGGGGATGACTTACTCAGCCCGAGGGGTAAGTATGTCACAGTAGTCTGGTTGTAGGAGAAATAAAACAGAATAATGGTCGAACTGATGGAATTAATTTACGCCAACTCGAAGTCGAACTGTTCGGCTGAATTATTGGGTTGGCGGTTGTACTGTGAATAACGCGTTTACTTGGCAGGTAGAAAAGAGAGCATCAGTTGGTGTTATTTATTATTATTATTAATTGTTTTTACATTTAGAAAGAATGGGTGAAGCGTCTGAAAAGTTATTCAGCAACTTCCCACGTAGTGTATGAATCCTATTTTCGTCCAAGCATCATAAAGAAAACAATTTTGCAACTAAAATATACCATCCATCAGCGGTACTTTCGAGAAAACGCAAAGACTAACACTGAGCAATCATTTAGCTTCTGGTTTAGCATACTTTTTGGAGCGACTCTGACTAAATATAAAGCAACTTTTGTGGATCGTAGTGTGGTGAACCAAGTGAGTGTTTTTCATGTTAGTGTTGATTGTAACTGAATACTGTGGTTAGATTTTCGTGGTACTTGTTTGGATGATGATTTTGCCCACGGACTCCTACTTAATTTAACTTCATCGAGTCACTTGCCTGAGGAGGACGGCCTGACGTTGATTATATATACCTTACCCTGAAATTAGGAGTTTGTTTGTTAAAGTGGTGGGTTAATGTTTACTGCACCTCTTTGGTGCAGCAGTTGTCCTGATGAGAAACACCTTGACGCTGCTTATTTATACGCTGTCCAACTCCCAAGTCCGCTGAGGAAAAAAGTCGGTACCCAAGGTTGTTGTTGACTTCCTGGTGAAGTGATGTGAGTACCTGGTTGTGAAGTGGCCAGTGGATGGACATTTTGGCCCTGGTGATGTGAGTACCTGGTTGTGAAGTGGCCAGTGGATGTACAGTATGGTCCTGATGGTTATGGAGTGGCCCGTGGATAGACATTTTGGCCCTGGTGGTTGTTGAGTTGGCAATAGATGAACACTGGAAGTGGTGGAGTGTTTGTAAGTCGCAAAGTGGTCCAGAGAGGAAGGGGAGATTTATTTACGACCTTTTCAGTTACTTGTTCTTGCCATCCCTGACGATTTTACTAAGTTTATCAGAGACCCCTCCTGGTGAAGGCCTTAGAAACCTCCATCACAGTCCTCCAGTAACCCGTGCAACATAACGACGTCTTTGTATTTCACTGTTGCTATTTCCAGTGGATTTTAATATCTTAGAAGAAACACACCATTACAGTGACTGAATAAGGAGAGACAGTGAGTTTCAGCGAGCAAAAGCTGGTTCAAAGGCAGGACAGCAGAGGGTAATGGGGGAGAGACGAGGGTGGCCATTACTCAGCCGAGGAAGGGAGGGAAAGGAATAAGAATTGGTGATGGTGGCATAGATGGACATGGGAGAAGAATGGAGGTTGAAGAAACTGGGAAGAACATTTAAAGAAAGAATGAACAAGAACAACGTTGAGATGGCAAGGAGAATAGAAAAGGAAGAGAGGAGACAGTGGAGGAATAAGTTATGGACTGACGCTTCAGATGATGTTAAGTAATGAGAAAAGGACGAAGGGAAAGGGACTGATAGAATGAAGGTGACAGAACATGTAAATGTGTGGAAATGTACCGGTAAATGATTAGGGAAGGGGGAAGGGGGTAAGGTGAATAAGTTAGAGAAGAAATGAAAGAGATGAAAAAAAAAAAAAAACGAAGCATCAGGTACTGTATACACAGATTTTAAGTTAGGTTAGGCTTGATTAGGCTAGGCTAGGTTACGATACGTCAGGTTAGGTTAGAATAGGCTAGGTTAGATTAGGTAAACTTTAGTTATGTTAGCTCAGATTAGGTTGGGTTTGGCTTGGATAATTTAGGTTAGTTTTAGGGATTTTAGTTTAGGTTAGATTAAGTTAGGTGGACGAGATTAGGCTAATTCATATTACGTAAGGTTAGGCTGGGTTAGAGTAGGATATGATAGATTAGGTTAGGCTGGGTTAGGTTAGGAAATAACATCTAGATATCTCCACCGACTTTATATTCCCCCATCCTCCTTTTGCCTGGCCTCTGACAACCCAATATATTCATTAGGTTCTACTTCCCTACCACCCCATCCCCACCACACAGCCTACCTGTCCTGATGGGCCAGTCCCGTAACTTCCAATTACCTGTTAATACCTGACTAACATAAGGCAGTTTTGGCTCACTGAAGATTAGACGACCACCGTTTTGGAAGGTTCTGCTGCTGGAGTGTCTCGCTGAGGTTTAAGAGGTGTGAAAAGACGAGCACAAGTCTGGTAGAGGGATGGGTTTTATCTCCAACCCCGAAGAAGGAAGGAGGCGGTGTGTCTGTTTTTGTTTGCTTACCTGGTTGTCTGTCTGTTTCTGTTTTGTGTGTATGTATGTTTGTTTGCATTATATCTGCTGATGGGTATATGCGAAATTTATTGACTGCATCAGAGGGAGTATTGCAAGAGGCGTACCACTGAACCTTCTTTCTCCCTCACTATTCCCTCTTCCTTTTTTCCCTTCTCTCCCCTCCTTTTTTCTTCCCATTACTTCCTTTTCTCTCCCTCTCCTTTTCCCGTCCTCTTCCACTTCCCTTTCTCCCTCTTTCCTCCTCTTCCTCATTTCCTTTTTCCTCTCTCCCTCTCGTCTGCCCTTGTTGCTCTTCTTTCTCTTTCTCCATCTCTCACCCTTTTCCTTTCAATTCCTCTCCCGTCCCTCTGCTCTTGTGCTCTTTCCCTTTCCGCTTTCTTTCCTCTCCCCTGTCCCTTTTCCATACTCTTTCCCTCACTATTCCCTCTTCCTTTTTTCCCTTCTCTCCCCTCCTTTTTTCTTCCCATTACTTCCTTTTCTCTCCCTCTCCTTTTCCCGTCCTCTTCCACTTCCCTTTCTCCCTCTTTCCTCCTCTTCCTCATTTCCTTTTTCCTCTCTCCCTCTCGTCTGCCCTTGTTGCTTTTCTTTCTCTTTCTCCATCTCTCACCCTTTTCCTTTCAATTCCTCTCCCGTCCCTCTGCTCTTGTGCTCTTTCCCTTTCCGCTTTCTTTCCTCTCCCCTGTCCCTTTTCCATACTCTTTCCCTCTCCCTTTACCCTCTTCCTTCGTCACCTTCTCCTCACCCCATCCTCTTCTCCTTCACCTTCCCTTTCCCCTCCCCTTCCACTCACCTCTACATAAATATCATCACCCCGCCACAATAACAAAGCTATATCTTTTGTCGCCATCACACCTAAGGCTGCGGGCCAAACCTGTCTTCCTGCTCCACTGTATGCAGTTCTTAGACTGTTGGTTCTTTTTGTCCCCATTTCCTAACATTCCTTTCTTTCCTTTGTTCCCTCCCTCTTTCTTTTCTTTCTTTATTATTTCTCCTTTCCTTTGTTTATTCCATGTTCCCTTCCTTTCCTTTCTCCTTCACCCGTTCTCATCCCATCTTTCTCTTCCTCCATTCCTCCATTCCTCCATTTCCTTTTCTGTCTTCCACCATTTACTCCCTTCATTCCCCCTTAATGTCCTGTTCTGTCTACATCACTCCTCCCCCTACTCATACTTCTTGCTGCCTTTCTTCTCTCTCTCGCTCATCCACACCCTGTCCTCGTTCTCTCCTCGTTTTTCTTCTTTATCTGGCGAGCTAATAGATTTCTTCGTTCTGATTACACTTGTCGTCTCTGGCCATCGCCTGGTATACTCACTCTGACCTGCGTTTTTCCTTGATGAAGATTCGATTATTCCCTGTTTTCTCGGACCTGATTGTGTCGCTCGGGTGAGACAGAAGCCGTATTCTTGGTTTGTGTTTCTGTTGACGATTATCACCGTTTTCAATTACCTTCTCTGGTTTCTTTTCGTGAAGTAAGGGGTGGTGATGGTGTGGTGAATGCAGACCCGACCGCCGTGTTGTGGGTGTGGCTGGACTGGTAATTACTTGTCGTATGTTACTGTGGTGTTTATGATTCCAGGTACTTCACATTGGCTGTCTCTTCTGTTTCCCGACCTTTACAGCACCATCATCATTTTTTTTTTTTTTAATTGTACCGTAGTCATTAGTACTGTCAAGAGTGTAATCACCGAGGATTGTGTTAACCTCTGCTGATCGTGTATATCTTTATATTCTGACTTTAATAATGCCAAATAGTTAAACCTGCTGAGGCCAGATGCATTCACTCAGCCTAGAACACCTCTGCTTGATCCTGTTGTCACTGTTAATTGGGATCCCTGGCGCCCTGAAAAGACAAATGTATTTGTTTTTAGTTGCTGTTCCTTCTACTCTTGCATCCTCGTTCTCCGTTTTTTTCTACATCGCAATTATCTTTCACCCTTCCTCAGTTCTCAGCCCTTCCTCACCTCTCTCCTTCCATCTTTGTCCCTCTCTCTCCCCTACCTTCCACCCCTATCCACCTCCCTCCCTTGCCCTCTTCCATCCCTATCCACTCCCTCTCCCCTTCTTCCACTCCTGTCCCTCTCCCTCCTTACCCTCTTCCACCCCTGTCCATCTTCCTCTCCTCCGCCTTTCCACTTTTGTCTACCTTACTCTTCTGCTGTCTTTCATCATTATCCACCTCCCTCGCTTGAACTCCTCCACCCCTGTCCACCTCCCTGCCTTACCCTCTCCCCTAATGCCAGTACTCCTGCGGCTCATCCACTACACAGCTGTTGGGTTGGTGAGGTGACGGACTCCTATTTGGCTCTCAAGCAGTGTCTGTTATACTCGTATGTTGTTTTACACGTTATTTAGTTCAGGCTTACGAGTGACAATCAGTTTCTGTGTGTGTGTGTGTGTGTGTGTGCTTGCACTTTGCTTTGTATATTCCACTCCGTTAATATTTGTTTATGATACTGCATATAGGATACCTGTGTAAGCATAAAGTAGAAAGCAGTACAATGGAAAGCAAACAGCAACAGACCTGCCGGCCATCTTTAATTTTGAGGCTGTTTGTTATGGGGTCGGTTGTAACTATGTATCTTTAATGAGTCTTAGACAAGGGTCCGTATTCTCATCGGTTGAGGAAACACCCAAACACCAGTTCCTAACCCTTTTATTTTGTTTATGATACCTTACTGTCCTCTTCTGCATTACATGAATCCTCCCAGTTTCGTCATACTCTGCGTAAATAACTGGCAAAAGGATATTAATCAGCCATATCTAAAAATGAATTGCTAAAGAAAGGTGTTTGGGAGCTTCCATAACCGAGGAGAATATGAGCCAAGGATAGAATAGTAGGATGGCTCCCCCACCCCCATTCCACCAAACCCATCATCAGAAACTGATGAAGGATCACCATGGGCAGTAGAAAAACTCTCGGAAATTTCATAGGAAAGAATTACTGAACTCTATTCCATGGCACATCTTTAACCCCTTAACCGCGGGGCGTCACTTTCGTGACGCTCAGCCACAATGGATCATACCGCGGGGCGTCACTTTTGTGATTCTGTGTTATTTTGAATTATCCCGGGCTCTCAAGTGGTGGCTTGTATCATCTATCAGTACTGCCAATGTCCAACACTAGTCAGCACTCCAAATCTCATCTGTACTCCCATCCATTGTTGACATTTTAGCGATTTTACCCCCTTCGTGACTCCCCTCCCTACCTGCCCTCCATTACCCTGTCCTCTCACCTCCCACGCCGCGCTGTGCTACACAAATTTCCCACGGATTTTTCCACAGATTTCATCCATTGAAATAAGCCCTATGCCCTATACTTATACAAAATAATATATACCAAAAAAAATAAGGTAAGTGATAGTGTTATACACCAGGAATTGGCTAATTATCACCTGACAACACCTCACGTGCATTCATTCGCTACATTACCACGGTAATTTCCCCTTTGAATTATGCCTTGTAATCGATGTCTGTAATAAAAATATATATCAGAAAGGAAGGGAGAAGCCTAAGTGACATTTACATTCACCTGGAACTACCTATTTCTTTATGTATTGCCGAGATTTTCTACCTATAAAAAATTAGCATGTAAGTTAGCAGCAGTCAGCCTCAGTGTCGTTGTCAACCCTTTCCTTCTCAGATAAGCCGCGGTATTTAGTTCCTTGTCCTCCGCTGTAGTGAAACCATGTTGCACTCGTGCCCCGCCATTTCTGCCGCTTCTGCGCCCATTGCAAAGGGCCCCATGACCTCTACCCCCAAGAAAACTAGTGAGGGAAGCAGGAAAGGACTTAGTGACTCTGCAGTGGCACATGAACTAGCAGAATTGTCCATGGTGATGATGGACAGTGATTTTGACGATTCGGGTGAATCGTGTGATGAGCCGGGTGAGGTAATCGTGCCAGAAAGTGCTAGTACGAGTGCTTCAGTGTCGGAAGTAGTCTCTAGCTCCAAGGGAAAGGAGCCGTTAGTGCAGCAAGGCAAGGAATTTGGGAAGGGAGTGAAAAGGCAGTGTGTTAGCCCCAGAACAATGCCCCCGCGTGACCCAGCCTGCCATGAGTCCCGAGTTCATTCACCTCCCCGTTCCCCAAGCCCCACTTCACTCATTTCTTCCTCATTGTCGGCTGAGTTATCTCCGGAGTCTTCGTCGTCGGAGTCACCACCAGCATCAACAGTGAAGGCAGGCTGTAGAGGAAGAGGTAAATCCAGGACTTTGAAAAGTAGAGTTGGTAGTAGGGTAAGGGCTGCTAGTGCTGTACGGCAACCCAGGGTCAGTGCGAGTGACCTTAAACCAGATAAATCTGCCTCACAGCCACCCACCACCACCACCACCACCCGCCCTACACCGCCACGACAGGGAATCCTGGACGCCTTCGCGTGGACGGAAGGGTCAGATTTTGTGCCTGAACATTTAGTGTTTGATGAGAGCTCCTCAGGAGTTCAGCCTGCCTTCACTATTGACGATAATGCTGAGTGTGTGGACTACCTTTTGGCCTTCCTAGATGACGAAGTCATGCAGCACGTATGTGATGAGACCAACAGGTATGAATCACAACGTGCTGCAAGTGGTACGGGTGCAGCCAAGATGCAACAGTGGTCCATGCTGGGATTGCAGGAGCTGTATGTGTTCTTTGCCCTCATGCTTCTCATGTCACACTCCAAGAAGCATGAGTTGGAAGACTACTGGTCCATGGACCCCTTACTACCCTCACCCACCTTCAATAAGTACATGGCCAGAGATTGCTTCCAGAACATCATGGGAAACCTGCACTTTGCCGACAACGATGTACCTTCCCAAACCGACCCACTCTGGAAGATCCGGGAGATTCTGAGCAGAATGAAGGATAAGTTTATGTCATTCTTCCACCCCTTTCAGAAGGTTGTCATTGACGAATCCTTGGTTTTGTTCAGAGGACGTCTTCGGTTTGTTCAGTACATTCCAAGCAAACACCATCGCTTTGGAATTAAGTTCTTTGTACTGTGCGACTGTAAGATGGGGTACATCCTTGACTTCGTCATTTATTCAGCCAGCACTGTCGATCTGGATAAAACACACCCCCTTGGCTTCTCAGGCTGTGTAGTGAAAGTGCTCCTTGAAAAGTATTTTGGTGGGAATCATGTGCTGTATACAGACAGCTACTATACAGCACCGAAACTTGCCAAATACCTTTCTGAGCACGGCATTGGCTCCTGTGGCACTGTCAAAAGTAATCGTGCCCACTTCCCCAAATTCACAGAGGCAGGAACCTCGCAGCGAGGAGACGTGCACCTACGCAAGTGTGAGAAGATGCTGGCAATACGGTGGCATGACAAGAGGGTCGTGCGCATGCTCACCACCGTACATAAGGGGGAGGTGACAGACAGTGGGAAGGTCGACCGTAGGACAGGCGAACCTGTGATGAAACCTGATGCTGTGTTGGACTACAATATCAACATGCGGCTGGTAGACAAGTCCGACATGATGATTGGTGAGATCGACTGCCTCAGGAAGAATACTAGGTGGTACAGGAAAGTTTTTCTGCATCTCATAGATATGACGATGCTGAACGCCTTCATCCTGTACAAGATGAAGGTCAAGCCACCCAAGTCCTTCTCCCTGAGGTTGTTCGTCAGGACTTGTGTCCAGCAGCTGCTGGAAAGATATGGTAGGGTGACAGCAGCAACTCCAAGGCGCCATCCAGTAACACTTCCCGACCGACTTGAACAGAGGGCGTATATGGATCGGCACAGACTGGAGCTAATGCCTGCCACAGGGAAAAGGAAGGCTGCGATTCGCAGGTGTCAGGTGTGTGCACATACCACCCGCCGCACACCTGAGCACAAACGCACCTCTTGGCAGTGAGCTGAGTTCCCCTCTGTGTTACCTGTTTCTTTGATTACCACAGCCAGAAGCAGTTCTAACAGTGCAAGTGTGAAAGGAGAATAATGTGGAAATAATGTGTAAGTAATGTGTAAATAGCAAGTGAAAGCAATGGATGTTCAGTACATATGATTGAACAGTGTATTATAGTTTTATCTTACTGAAAGTGACAGTGAATAACATAGTGTAAGTAAAATAGAATGGTAAATATTGAAAATACAATAGAAAATGTAAATAGTATGTAAGTAATTAGTAATATAAGAATATGAGTACGAATAATTTATGTTATAACAGTGAAAGTGAATCCGTGGCTCTCTACATATTTTACTGAACGAAAAATTGAATGACTTCAGTGACAATAAACTAATACTACTGAGGGAAACTTATGGAGAAAGACTCCAGATATATATAAGTGTGATATAGTAATAGAAATATAAAGTGTGAGGGGTTTTATGAATAATAAATGACAGAGTACCAAGAGCGAACTAGCGCAAGTGCGACGATCAGACGCGCTCGTAATTTCCATTGCTTTCACAGTGGTTTTTTTTTGGAGTGTGGATCCCAAACTACTTGATAATCATAGAGTAGTGTTTATAGTGTTAATATCTGGCTGTGGTAATCATATTACGGGTTGTCGGGAAGTGTACAGTGGAGACTTCGTTACCCTGCTTCAGAGGTCTCCACAAGCCCTACGGTAACCGACGAAGGCTCAACAAACATTCCAGGAGAAAGCTGAAGGTATGTGCCATAAGCATATTTAATTATAATATTCTAGGACTAATAACTGATTTTTGGCAAATATTTTTTGAGAGTCTGTCGGAGCCCGAATAACCCCGCGGGACACGCAAAACATTGATAAACATGCCCGCGTTGTAGGGGTTAAAGGAAACGTATCATTATTCATGTGATGTTGCGATGACGCCGTTTTCTCCAAGGTCTGGATTCGAGGAAGAAATAATCAGTCCTATCTCTGTTATCCAGCTTTGAACGCGGTGAGCGGCGGATTGGAAGCCAGATACTTATCCAAACGACTTCTGATGTTAATAGAACATTACTATTAGAGAAAGGAAAACATAGATTGATAGACAAATACATAGAGAGAGAGAGAGAGAGAGAGAGAGTGCTAATTACACAGCGCATAGTTATTTTGGTTATTCAAATTGCTTCTTTAATTGCTCTAATATAATTCTTTTATACTTTCAGGTAAGTATTGATGAGACCTGAAGAAGAATGAAGCGAGGGGATGAGGAAGAACAGAAAGAGAAAGAGGAATAAGAGGGAGGGGCAGACGAGGAAGAGGAGAGAAAGGGAGAAGTAAGTTTTATTGAAGGATAAGTTTGTTTTTATGTGGTCATTATACCCGTGGGAGAGCAGGTATTATGTGGTACTGTGTGTGTGTGTGTGTGTGTGTGTGTGTGTGTGTGTGTGTGTGTGTGTGTGTGTGGACCCCAGCCTCTGACTCCCGTCTTGCTAATTACTTCTTAATTATAATCCACTCTTGATGCTGACGAGAGAGAGAGAGAGAGAGAGAGAGAGAGAGGTGCAAGGTCTGTAAACATCAGTATCCTTCCACCCCATTAGAATGTTAAATCTAAGTCGAGTTGGCGTCCTTTTAGAAATACCGATGGATGGCAGTGTGTGAGGGTATTATGTTCAAGAGCACACACACACACACACACACACACACACACACACACACACACACACACACACACACACACACACACACACACCTGCAGAATGCTTACATTACTTTTGTTTTGCACGTGTGTGAGAGAGATTAAGTTAATACTCCATCACCCACACTATTACTCATTCTCTTAGTAAAGTGCAAAACATAAAAGTACCCGATAATTAAGAAAATTTATGCAGGGTCTAAAAGTTTTGTACCTGTGAGAGTGAGATGAATATTCCCGTCACCCGCACAGCATCACACGTACCATAGCAGAATGAAAAATATACACTTGTCCCATGAAAAGAGTAAATAGATAACAAAATAAATGATTCTGATATGTGTAGAAATAATTAACACTGGAGACAGCCTGATGGAGGTGCAGTACAAGAGGCTAATGGCAAGAGAAGGAAGAGGAAAGGAAAGAGGAGGGAAGGAACAGAGTGAAAAATGTGCCGGAAGGAAGAAAACGGGAGGACTTGTGAGGAAAAGGAATGAAAAAAGTTAAAAGAACAAGACAGGCGAAGTAAAGTTGCGGAATAAGGGTGAAAGAAAAAAGAAAAATGAAAGACAGAAAGGAGAGAGGAATGATGAGGAAAGGAAACTAAAGAAGACAATGGGCGAATAAGTGGAGAATAAATGAATTATGGAGGGGTGTGAAGGAGTCGGTGGTGACAGGATGACGTGAGGTGAGGAATGGAAGGGCCGGTCGGGGTCTCTCATCTCTCCTCACCCAGACCCCTCCTCCTACACCTTATATAGTGGTGTATTGTGGAGTTGTCACCGGGGCTGCCTTATAATGCAAACAGATTTTTATCATTGTTCATAGAATGTAGGTGAACTTGTTTGTCCTTTTCATATTTTATGGCTCGTTTCACTTCAAAGGTCTCTCTCTCTCTCTCTCTCTCTCTCTCTCTCTCTCTCTCTCTCTCTCTCTCTCTCTCTCTCTCTCTCTCTCTCTCACACACACACACACACACACACACATTATAACGTAAATGTATTGGGGAAGCAAGATTTTTGATCATCCTCTTGTTTTGCTTTTCCCATGATGTTCTTGTTTTTACTTTTGTTTTTGATATACCGTGTCCTTAACACTATTTTTTTTTGCTCATGTCTACCAATACATAAAGCCTTTTCCTGAGTCTATTTTTATTCCACCGCCTCCTTTACTAATTTTTCCTCTACCCTTTTTCTTCCTTCCAGTCGTTCATCCTCTTCATCCACTCCTCCACCTTATCTCTCATCAACTCTGTTAATCTTATTGTGGCCACTTTTTTCCCTGTACATGGCCTGCTTATATCACCTTCTCGTCTCCACTTATCCACGCTCCACCTCTCCCCCTACCCCTCACTCTCATCTATCCCCTCCCACCTAACCCCCAAGTACCGCTCCCACTTAACCCCATCTCCCCCTTCCCACCTCAACACCACACACCAATGTCTCAACAGTCTAGGCATGGTTAAGTCATATTTATATGTACAAGAAATTATTATATCTGTTGGTCTTCACTTGACACCGCATCATGCTAATGTTGGTCTTAAAGTCCTCCACTTACCATAATTCCCTGACGTTTGATATGTACAGAGATTATCACAACGGCCCCTGTGTAGTCCCAAAGTTTAGAGAAAACAGAACTTGAACTGTTTCCAACGTTTCTTTTCCAGTCACCCGTCTTACTCATTTATCACTATGTTGGTCGCATTTGTAATATCCCAGTCTTTGTCGACACACCAGGCATCCTCATATACTCCCCTATAATTTAGACATAACAGTACATCCCTACTTCAAAATGTTGCCATATATTTTAACATAGGTGCGAGGTGGATCATATATTACTCAGTTTCCTAAGTATGTTCAGTAAGGGATAGGCAATACTTTTTACGCTGTATGAGTTAAGGGTTGTTGCGCCATTTCCCGACTATGATCGTAAAACTTCAATATTCGGTAATGAGAGGTGATGATAAGCATGGGCATATACTTTTAAAACCAGTATGTATTTTTTTTTTTACAGTATTTGCTAGTAGAGGAAGGGTGGGGTGAGAGGTGTTAGGCGTGGGACGGGTGAGAAATGGGCGGGGATAAAGGGCGAATGGGCGCGAACTGTGAGGAAAGTGAGCAGAGGTAATGATTGTTGGGTGGAAACTGGGCGGGAAGTGGGCGATCTGAGGGGCGTTGGAGGTGAACTGGGCGAGAAATGGGCAAGGGTGAGGGAATGTGTGTGTGTGTGTGTGTGTGTGTGTATGTGTGTGTGTGTAGGTTTGCAGCACTGGACATGGACTGGATGGGAAGTGTTTAGGGATGAGGATAGTTGGGCATGAACTGCGGGGGGAGTGTGTTGGGGTGAGGGGTATTGGGCATGTACTGAGCTTGAACAAACAAGTATAAGACCCATCAACACTCAGGCCTCTATGACACCCTTAGCTGAACAAAATCGCTTGGCCCTAGCCGGAACAATATCTAGAATTATCCCGACCATTAGAGAGATATGGATAAGTCTCATGCTGTTATGACGTCCGCAGCAGGTTTCATCCGTCTGCTGTTAATCGTAATAGAATACTAACAAGAAAGGGTTAAATGTTACGATTTTATTTTTGTTTACATATACGATTTGTGTTGCTACCTGTCTAGTCCCAGAATTAACCTTGAATGCCCACGCTAAAAATGCCTCTAAACAAATCACTCGTCATCTCCTCTTCTCTCACACAGTCATCCACCCTCACATATTTCTAACTGTGCGCTATGTACTTCCACCTCCCTTCCTGTCATTCTCTCTCTCACGGCAGTAGTCATATAATTATCTTGGAGCTGGTGAATGAACGCAACCTTGTCACAACACGAAGGCCTGCCGTACATGGGCAGGGTTTTTCCTTTGTACTGTCTGATGTGTGTGTGTGTGTTTCCTTGCATGCGCCTTCCCGGATGTAAATGCGCCACGTCACAGCATTTCAAATTCAAATGCTGACAGTCTAGACTCTGAAGGATGCTTAGTATTTACACCTTATATGCAGCTTGAGAGTTTTATTGTTGTCTTGAAATGAGGCTTCTTGCATGACTTGCTGCCCAGCTAACCCACCACTGGCATTGTTTTAATTCTTATTTATTTATTTACTTTCTGCGTTTTGAGTTCATGGTAGTTATGAGCATCCTTCATGAACGGTACTTGATGAAGTGGTGCCATCAGGTGACCCGAGTGAGTGACAAGTTAGGTAGTTTCCTGTAGCAGTAGAAACAGTTTACTACATTGTATGGTACCTATATAACTAAATAGATGCCTGGTGGTCTAGTGGGTTAAAGTGTTCCAACCGGATGTAGCCTATAAGGATTTGCACCTGAAGGATGATTTCGGGTTTATTGGTCACTTTTGCCACACAGGGAAGAGCGACTGGGCACTCTCCTTGAATGTGGGGACTAATCCTGGTATAGTCGACGGTTAAGGAAGCTCCCTAACACCTTTTCCTTAGCGATTTATTGTCCTTACTACATTTTGGTGCTGTCTTGTATGTTTGTCTTTTTACATGAACACAGAAGGGAGACTTAAAGATGTATGTACAAAATTAAAGTGAGGAAAACGTGCTAGGGAGCCTCCTTAGTCCCTGAGAATAAGACCCTGAGGCCCTTATTCTCGTCGGTTTAGGCAGCTCCCTAATGCCTCTTCCTAAGTGATTTATTTTGCATATTACATCTTTCCATCCTCTTGTGTGGTACTTAAATCACTCTAAGATCACCACATTCCGCATAAATAACATACAAAAGAATATTAGCCGGCCGTATCCAAAAATAAATTGGCAAGGAAGAGGTGCCAGGGAGCCTCCTTAACCAACAAGAATATGACCCTACTTAGCCTTGCCTCAGCCTTCTACGCTCCTGAAGGGGCAGGGAAGGAATGGGTGAAGAATCAAAGGTGTTTTGTGCAATTAACTGTACCCTACTCGCCGGATGTAAGGGGTGTGAGGACTGAAGAGTTATCTTGTTTGTGTTACATCTCAGTTTTGACTCAGGGGGGTTTGATGTAGTGCGTCGAGTCTAATTTGGAACAGTCATGGTCAGTCTGGTGGCCTGTTGCAGTCACTGACGACATTTAGTGACAATTAGTGATGTGGTGGTAGCCATTTGTAAATCAAGAGTCTGACATTATCTTGGCTTATGTGGGGGAAGGGGGAGCGGAGTGTGTGTGTGTGTGTGTGTGTGTGTGTGTGTGTGTGTGTGTGAGAGAGAGAGAGAAAGAGAGAGAGAGAGATTCCAGGCTTGCCGATTTAAAGTTACTTAGTGTTGTTGCTGCTTGGGGGAAGCCTTCTTGTTGGGCTCACCTTATCATCGACTCATCAGGCAGATGCCATAGTTATAGTCTCCTCTTAGTTTGAAAGCTGCGATTAGTCGGTTGCTGTTTGACTCTCTTTGTACTCCTCTGTACCTTTTCTTTCTCTCTCTCAACTTTGTTTACTATGATGTATAATTCTCTGCACATTTTCCCTCTCTATATATTGATATTCTTTACTCCTTCTGCGTACATGCTCTGCCCCATCATTCGGCCTACATTCTCTTCCCCCATGCCCGACATCTCCCTCCCCTCCACTCAATATTTCCTTACCGTATTCCTTCTTACCCTTTCCCCCCCCCCTCTCCCATTCTCTCGTACATTCTCTTCCCCTTTTCTTCCTTCACGCATTCTCTCTCCCTCGTCCTCTCTCCATCATTCTCTCCCCCTCCTCCTGCCTCTCAAATTCTCCCCTCTACTCTTCCCTCACACATGCTGTCCCCCACCTGCTCCTCACTGTCCCTTTCTACATGCCCTCTTAGCTAACTTCTCCACCACCTGCCCATCCAACTCATCCTTCCCACCTACCCTTCCACTGCACCCTTCACTCATCCTCTTACACTTCCAACCAATACCCCCTGCCTACCCGTCCCCTGCCCCCTACCCACCCACCTATCCAGTCCTTCCCAATTTTCCGCCCACCTCCCCTTCACTCACCCACTTATCCGCCAACCTCGTCCCCCCGTATCACTCACCTACCCACCTACCCATTCAGTCCCTCTCACTCACCCACTCCCAAGCTCCGTTCATCTACGTCCTAGACACACCCCCACACTACCACATTATCTTGTCCATAAAACACCTTAAGCCATATAAGGGAAGCTAAACTCACTGGAACTCACGGAAGCATTCACTTATAGTCTAACCTAACCAAACCATATCAGATCGTAAATCTTGTCCGCATACCTTTAGCAACCTGTCGCAATCATAGACAACGACCAGCCTTCCACAACCACCCACCCACACCCACAGCCTGACAAAACACCCACACCCACAGCCTGACAAAACACCCACACCCACAGCCTGACAAAACACTCACACCCACAGCCTGACAAAACACCCACACCCACAGCCTGACAAAACACCCACACCCACAGCCTCACAAAACACCCACACCCACAGCTTCACAAAACACCCACACCCACAGCCTCACAAAACACCCACACTCACAGCCTCACAAAACCCACACATTCACAACCTCACAAAGCACCCACACCCACAGCCTCACAAAACACCCACACCCACAGCCTCACAAAACACCCACACCCACAGCCTCACAAAACACCCACACCAACAGCCCCACAAAACACCCACAGCCTCACAAAACCCACACCCACAGCCTCACAAAACACCCACACCCACAGCCTCACAAAACACCCACACCCACAGCCTCACAAAACACCCACACCCACAGCCTCACAAAACACCCACACCCACAGCCTCACAAAACACCCACACCCACAGCCTCACAAAACACCCACATCAACAGCCCCACAAAACACCCACACCCACAGCCCCACAAAACACCCACACTCACAGCCTCACAAAACACCCACACTCACAGCCTCACAAAACACCCACACTCACAGCCTCACAAAACACCCACACCCACAGCCTCACAAAACACCCACACCCACAGCCTCACAAAACACCCACACCCACAGCCTCACAAAACACCCACACCCACAGTCTCACAAAACACCCACACCCACAGCCTCACAAAACACCCACACCAACAGCCCCACAAAACACCCACACCCACAGCCTCACAAAAGACCCACACCCACAGCCTCACAAAACACCCACACCAACAGCCCCACAAAACACCCACACCCACAGCCTCACAAAAGACCCACAGCCAACCACACTAACCCACAAAACTCAACTCCATGTTACTGGGAGGAACTGGGTGAGGTGAGGGACCAGTGTAGTGTGGCCGTCAGCGAGCCAAGACTGGGGAAGTACGTGCCACCAGTATCTTGTAAGACAGCCTGCTTTTGACTACACATAGTCATTTCTCGCCTCTCGCTTTTGGCTGAACCGGTCTGTGGGGGTGGGTTGCAGATGTTTAAAGAGAAAGGAGGCAGAGATAGGTGTGGAAATGGGAAAAGGAGGACGATTGGTAAAAGGTAAGGTATTAGTGCGAAGGTTGGAGGGAAGGGATGGTAGAAAGTACTGTGGTAGGAGAGGAGGATGTTGATAGGGAGGGAGAAATGTGGGGAGAGACTAGATGGGGATATTAGAGGAGAGGGAAGATGGTAGGGACTTGGGAGAGGGGAGAGGGGTTGTTGGGAAGGCAGAAGATGAGAGGGAGATTGGCAGGAAGAGAGAGGAAAGATCGGCAAGAAGGAGAGGTTGGTGGGAGGAAGGGAAGAAAAAGATAAGGTGAGGGTATGATAGGAAGAAATGTCTTGGAGTAAGGGAGGTAGTGGGTAAGCTGAGAGAGAGAGAGAGAGAGTAAAACGTGTGTGTGTGTGTGTGTGTGTGTGTGTGTGTGTGTAAATGAACGGTCAAAAAACGCAAAATTTCACTGATGGATATTGTTTGTAGCCTATTTGTGTGTGTGTTGGGGGGAGGGTAAACTGGCCTTCCTCACATAATAAGTGGATTTGCTATTATACCCTCGCCAGATTAATGCAATGTATTTTAACGGTATCTATAAAAGCCATAAATATATTCAGACACCAACTAATAGGAATACGCACGTAGAACAGACTAATGTAAACACACACACACACACACACACACACACACACACACACACACACAGGCGCATACAGTCCTTCAGTCCTTCCTTCATACATAATACATAGACATTTAATCGTGAAGAATACTTGCGTACAGGGTGTCGGTGTCAGTAGCGTCTACAGTTGACTTTATAACTTTTTTTTTTTTTCTTACAGTAAGTCTTTTCCCAAATATGGTTATTGAGATAATGTTGAGCTTCCAGAATATCCGTTCATCAGTTTTCCTTCGCCCTACATTTTTCCCCATACATTTTCCCCTGCTGTTGTTACTGCATTTTCATACAGGAAGTCTTATCCCTAGTGAATAATTAGTTATAATTTTTCCCAGCATGCCCATTCTTCAGTTTTCCTTTATTTAATATCCGCCATTCCATCCACGTTCTTTAGCCGTCCAGTTTGTAACCATCAATTACCTATGATGTATCAGCCACTAATAATTTTTAAGTCATAATTAAGGCCATAATCGTTCAACTTCTTCTGCTTATCAGTATCTCCACACCAAATTAACAGAAGTATTTAACATTATTCTGAAACTTATAATTTTGCATTCATATTCATCTGCCAGTTACAAGTATTTAACAATCAGTGTATTTCATTATTCTGTCTGTTATTAGCTGCAAAATTATATATGCCTTCATCCATTATATTTTTAAGCATCATTGTTTCCTTCAGTCCTTCACATCCAAAACAGTCAAGTTAATCCCTCATGTAAATCAGGTGTTCAGTCATCAGTTTTTATTTCAGGATATTCGAGTGACCACTTACCCAGAAATACTCTTTGAACTGGACATTTTGATGCTTATTTCTTCTACCCGTGTGGGTTATTGGCGATACATTCTCTAAGACTAAAAGTGAGAGAGTAGTAACGTTTTCCTGATTCTCTTGTACGATACTCATCCCTTCTTCTTCGTTGCTCCTTCCTTCATTACTCCTTTGGTATTCCTTCCCTTCCCTTTATCCCTGTCTTCTCTCATCTGTCATCTTCCTCTCTTCCTCTCCCCTTCTCGCATATCCGGCAATTTCCTTGATTCCTGTCCTTCTCCTTTTACTGATTTTCCTTTTTTTCCCTTCTCCTTCTACTTCCTGCTGTTCAACGCTCTATTCTTTATTCATTCAGCCTTTTCTCCCACTCTTTCTTTCTCCCTCTTCCTGCCCTCTTGTTTTTTACTTTTATCGTCTCCCATCCTATACCACTTTCATATTCAGTGTCTCCACATCCCCCTACACCTCGTTTCATCACAAATTTTCGTTTTCTTTTTTCATTTCCCTACATCACTCATTTCCTTGTTTCTTTCATCCTTTCTTTTTTGTCATAATTTTCCCTTGCACTCATCATTTTCACTGTTTTTCTCCCTTCTTGCTCTTCTTTCCTTCAGTCTCCTTGCTCTATTTCTTCTCCCTCCACTCCGCCATTTTCCTCTTCTTCATCCTCTCATGTCGCCCACTGCCTGCCTCACCCATATGGTACTCCACCCTTGTTGCTTCACCACCACCACCCTTACTTCAAACATTCACCACCACAACCATCCTCACCCTTGCTACAACCATTATCACCCCTGCACTACCATTATTACCACCATATCTGCCACCGTCTTCTTACTGTTTGCTACAGTCCTGTGTATGTGTGTGTGTGTGTGTGTGTGTGCATTTCTCAGTTCTGTCGTTGGCCACTTCACGCGACAGGAGCTGTTTGCTTGTTTGCCCCGTGATTCAAGCACTTCATGTTGAGTGTATTTACAGTGGTTAAGTGCAGGACACACACACACACACACACACACACACACACACACACACACACACACACACACACACACACACACACACACACACACACACACACACACACACAAACACACACACACACACACACACACACACACACACACACACACACACACACACACACACACACACACACACACACACACACACACACACACACACACACACACACACACACACACACACACACACACACACACACACACACACACACACACACACACACACACACACACACACACACACACACACACACACACACACACACACACACACACACACACACACACACACACACACACACACACACACACACACACACACACACACACACACACACACACACACACACACACACACACACACACACACACACACACACACACACACACACACACACACACACACACACACACACACACACACACACACACACACACACACACACACACACACACACACACACACACACACACACACACACACACACACACACACACACACACACACACACACACACACACACACACACACACACACACACACACACACACACACACACACACACACACACACACACACACACACACACACACACACACACACACACACACACACACACACACACACACACACACACACACACACACACACACACACACACACACACAGGTAGTCCGCAGCTACTGTGTGCCCTCATGTACCTTCCTTGTCAGCGTAGCATCTCATTACCTACTATATCCCATAGGGTCTCTCCTCCCAGGCCATTCCGTCTTCCTCACTCACTCTTATAACTTAAGTTGTCCGACAACCTCCTCTAAGATTAGAGCACCAGTGTTCTTGGGAGTTGGGCTGCTGCCGTTTCTCACTCAGGTATTAAGAACTGTGAAAACCTGAGTTCAAGGTTGACAGTAGCACAGTTTTATATTCCTTTATCCAAGGTAGGAGAAGGCCCCGTTTTGTTTGTTACAGTGTCTTCAAGATGTGGATTTAGGGTAGGTAGGACTTATTGACTGCCTTCATTTTCGGTAATCCTCACTTGCAGCCGTCAGTGTTGATATTTACGTCATCTTAATACAGTGCTCAAGGTAATTCAGTTTAGTGGTAGTGGTGGAGGGATGACCACACTCTGCCACTTGCATCATTTTATTATAACGAATTCATAGCACGCTTCGTCCATTCAAAGCTGTATTCACTGGCTGGACTATCGTATTTCAATTTCCAAAACAAGGAACTCTCTCTGTCCCTCCATTATGCTATCGGTGTTTCTACCTTCTCCGCCCCTCATCTGTGTCATCCTTATTCTTCATCTCTTTCTGTCTTTTCTCTATTCCATCCTTATTCGTCCTCTGCGTCCATCTTCTATCCCATGCTTATTCGTGCTGTCTCTCTTTCTCTGTCCCTCCTCTATCCCATTCTTATTCGTCCTCTCTCCGTCCATCCTCTATCCCATCCTTATTCGTCCTCTCTCTCCCCGTCTCCTGCGCTAAATCAACCCGCCACAATAAACCATATTCATTTTCTTTACCCGCCCATCGCACATCTCAGGATTGCTGGCCAAACATCTCTCCGCGTCCCACTGTATTGTATATGATTCTCAGATTATTTGTCTATTTCCCACAATTTCCTTTCGCCTTCCAGTCTTGTTCCCGTCTTTTCATCAGCTCTCCTCTCCCCATCTATTTTCCACTTCTCGTATCTCATCGCCTGTTTGGTTTTGGAGAGGATGCCTTCATGCGATGGCACCAATATCACCGAAAAGCTCTATTGACCAGTTATACAATCATCCCTCAACTTCCTCCCTATCCCTAAGAGGAGGATGGTGAACTGCAGGAAGAGGACAACTTCAACCTGCAGTTCACCGGGTTCCCATTCAGATGAACCTGGGATTGCAACTAGTGCTGTCAGTGCCGACATCACCTTCCTCTCCCTTTTCCCATGTCCTCCTTCCCCCTTCCTTCTCACAGATTACAAGTCACCAAGTCATTATTGTTTATTTTATTTCTCATCTAAGTTTGGTAGGATAGTAAACTCCCCCACTCTGATTACACTTCTCGCGTCTAATCAGCTTCTGCCAACTCTCTCCTACTGTCAGAAAAAAAAAAAAAATAAATAAATAAATAAAAGAAAGCTGGTATGATGCAGCATATTTCAGACTGCACACAATAGTTTCTGTCATCGCGAAAAGACTGATATGCCAGGTTACGAGGCTAGCCACAGCATAATTTCGTCTTTTTCTTTGTAGCCCGTTCTTATGGGAGTTCCAGCAAAAAATACCATCATCATCATCATCATCATCAGCGTCACCGTCACATCCTGCTTCCCCTTCATAAATGGGACAGCAGGAGTGAAAACCAGGTGTGGGAAAGCATACATAATACAACGGAACTATAAAGACACTGACCAAAGTAATTTCCATACTCACAGAGCGTTGTTCGGTTTTCTGGTTCGATGTTGACTTGTGTGGAACTTTGAGTGTTTGAATTCATATTATTTGTATAATTTATTTATTTGTTTATTTTCTATTTTTGCAGTCGGTACTCGTCCCCCCCCCCCTTTTTTTTTTCCAGGCTACCATCTGGATTATTTCATTGATTCTCCGCCATGTGACGCACGACCCGAGTAATAACGACATAAATAACAGAAGCACAGTCATTGTTTTGCTGATGGCTACTTTGGCCGCTGTTCATCACAGTTTTCAATTACCTTCTCTCCTGCGTTTTTTCTTGGCATAGTTTCGAGATTGCACACCCATCTGCATTGTGGAGCCGTGTTGTTAGTGTTGGTATGATGTTGATTACCAGGTGTGAGGGGAGGGGGGGTGTGAGGGGATAGAGTGATGTGATGGATGGGGGAGGATTAAGTGTGAAGTGCTTGGGGGAGGGTGAGATGTAAGGGGCCAGGAGGGAGGATGGAGGAGACGTGAGGGGTGAAGGGAGGGGTGAGATGTGAGGAAATGCCAGAAGATATGTGAGGCAGTTGATGGTGTGTGAGTGCCGAGTGAGGATGGTGTGTGTGAGGGCCATGGGATGTGTGAGTGAAAGGTATGTGGGATGAGAATGTGGCGAACGAGTTAGGAAAAAGTTGAATGAGATCACGATATGAATGAAATATGCGAGGGAGAGGTACAAGAGAAGTGAACAGGCAGAGAGAGGGAATGCTAGTAAGATGTGGATTCATGTAAGAGTGGGGATAGAAAAGATGGAGGAAGATGCGAATGTCTGAAACTGAAAGATGTGGTATGAGGGATATACGAGGGGCGTTCAGAAAGTTCTTGCAACAGGGTAATAAAAGCAATATTAATAGAGATACACATTTATTGAAGTTCACACTCCTTCAACATACTCTTCTCTAAGGTTTACACACTTCTGGAGCCATGTCATCCGCTTAACAAAGCACTCCGAGTACTCAGAAACAGGTATACTCTTCAGTTCTGAATTTATCCGCCTGGCAAGGTCCTGTTCCCTTCAAAAATTGATTCCAGCAAGTTTTTCTGGCAATTTAGGGAATAGCCAAAAGTCACACGATGCCAGGTCAGGACGGCACCCTGTGACTTTTGGCTATTCCCTAAATTGTTAGAAAAACTTGCTGGAATCAATTTTTGAAGGGAACAGGACCTTGCCAGGCGGATAAATTCAGAACTGAAGAGTATGCCTGTTTCTGAGTACTCGGAGTGCTTTGTTAAGTGGATGACACGGCTCCAGAAGTGTGTAAACCTTAGAGGAGAGTATGTTGAAGGAGTGTGAACTTCAATAAATGTGTATCTCTATTAATTTTGCTTTTATTACCCTGTTGCAAGAACTTTTTAAACGCCCCTCGTACTGTAAGTGTTGTGAGGTGTGAGTGAGATGCCAGGGAGGTGTGAGGGACTGAGATAAAGATAAGAATTAAAGTGTGAGGGAGGAGTTAAGTGTGAAGTGTGAAGGTAGCGTGAGATGTGTGGGACGAATGAAGAGAAGTGGGTGGGAGATAATGTGGGGCGAGGGTGAGGAAGAGAGGTCAGGCAAGAGAGAGGAGAATATTGACGAGAGAAAAGATAATGAATTGAGAACACGATACAACAACCAAAGACGAGGAACACGAAAGAGAGGTGGGCTGGAATAAAGCGGTCGAGGGTGGAGGAGGAAGAGGAGGTAAAGCGTGATTGGGTGGAGTGTCGAGGGTGGAAATGGAAGGATTAGGTCTGTTCTGCCTGGTCGTGGTGAAGGCGTGCGGGGTCATGACCTGGGAGAACAAGAAACCTGCTCGGAGTGACTTTGCATTTCGTTTGTTAAATCTCCACCATTTTTTATCAACACTGTTTATGGCGAATAATGTCAAAACCTTTAGCTGTAGGTTTAGGTATATCACAGATCTCCGGCGTTGGCATCAGAGTTGTTATTTATTATTCTAATTTCGGATATAAATGTACTAAATTTAGTATTCATGTTAGCAATCATCCATTAAAGTCTGTCTCTGTTTCTTGTCTCTATTTTGTTAGTTTTTCAGTGTATAATATCTTAGACTAAAACTCCTTATTACCTCCGTCAAGGAGATTCTGTTTTTGCCGGCATTGGTTTGTCTGTCTGTTAGTAGGATTACTTAATAAGTTATGAACAGATTTTGGGTCAGATTTTTGAGGGGTAGGGTATGGCCCAAGGAACAGTCCATTAGATCCTGGTGGTGATCCGGATCATCATCTGGATCCAGGAATTTTTTTGTTTGTTTATCTACACATTGTTTCCAAAAGTTCTTAATGAATATCAATGAAATTTTGTGGAAGGGTGGGTCATGGATCAAGAAAGAAATGGTTACATTTTTGGCCGGATCCGAATCGTGCAGTAGCATTGGCGGAGGTATGCGCTCTCTGAGTGCTTTATAGTTTTGTTATTCTTCCAGGGTGGATGCTTGTTATCAGACCATTATTTCTTTGAGGGCTGTTGTGCTGAAGAGGTCTTGTTTGTTGACAGCAAGATGTAGTCTAGTGGCTGGATGAGCGATTAAGGTGAAAGTGAGAAAGGAAAGTGATAAAAGTGAAAATGAAGGTGAACAATGATATTAAGGTTATGAGGATGAAGGGCGGGTGTGGGAGTGAGGATGAGAGCTTAGAATGACCGTGACACTGACTAAAAGAGTGAGAATGAAAGCGGAGGGAAGTACAGGAGGAGTTGAGGATGAGAGGAATTGACTGGGAGGACATGGATGAAGACCTTAGATGACTGTAAGGACGTGAACTGAGTATGATGGATGGTGAGAAGTAAGAGAGTGAGTAAGACAGGGAATACATAGATGGGAGCAGAGGGTGTTAAGTGATGGGAGAATAGATAGAGAATCAGAGGTTGGGATAACTGTAAGGACAAGAGCGAGAGTGAGTGATGATGATTCGTAGTAGATGAGGTGGATGCAAAGAGGTGAGTGTGACACCTTTGTGTAAGAGAGGAGGGAAGAGTGTAAGATCTGAGAGTGTGAGGCAGAGTTAAAAAGTGAACGTGAGAGTGGAAGGCGGAGTTGGTTCTTGAGGACGAGAGGTAAGACAACTTTGCTGTCGCCTAGGAATATATATTTAAGAATTATCTAGAGAGCACTAACTCCCATAGTGCGATATCACATTTTAATTTGTTATTGATACTACCAGGTAATATTACCTGGCATAGGAGGGATATTGGGTTGCGAAGAGGTTATGATTAATATGCCCTAACTCTTTCATTGACTGAGCTCTCCCAGTAGTTGAATAATAATCGTTTCGTGGTGACATGTGAAGAATAAAAGTAATATCACCGGACTAAAAGGGTTAGTAAGTTGGTACAAAAACAGAAAACGCTAGTTAAGGTGGGATTCCTGAACACATTTACGATCGATTCTCTGTCGTAACTTGGACTTGTTTGTGCAGGAGGGACAAAGAAGGGAGAGGGCTAAGCCAAGTCTGTTGTTTCTCCTACTAAAAGCAAATCTCAGCTACGAGGGAAAAGTTATCGTAGGCTATACCTGTATTTTGCAGGATGAATAAGGAAAGGAGAGTGCGTATTATATCCGTGTCTCTAGTTCTTCCTGCAGAAATAAAAGTTACGACAGGGATTCGATCGTAAATTTGCTCTTGTATGCCACCCCCTGGTTAACGGAGGGTCGTGATTATGACAGTACTAAATTTAATGAAGCATTCCAACTCTCTCAGGGTTCGGCCACACTTGCTCCAAACATGTGATGACGAGAGGACACGAGGCTCAAGGGTCCGTCCAACATTTAGACTCCTACATTGCAGTCACGTTTCATTTTGTCGATTACATGTTTCGTGCAACTGTCGCCACAACGCCAAAGCAGCCCACACTCACGATCAGGTACATCGAAGAATACACACACACACACACACACACACACACACACTAGAAAAAGCGTACACAAAATATAAAACAAGGCGTTGAAATAAATTCTTTAAAAGAGGACAGTGACACTCACCCATACTTACTTTCTCTCCCCGAACAACCAAAATATATAAAGTTATATAAGGACTCGCACCATAAGGAACCAACGCTAGTTATTGCCAAGGACACATACTGAGAGAGTACCTTTCATATATTAGAAAAAGGAGGTATAACTAAAAATGAAATAGATTAAAAGAAAATATGTAGTTATTACATTGCTCTCACTAAATACAAAATGTAAAAGCTATGCTTTAAGAAACATGCAAAAAAATATATAAAAGCCTATTTGTATGAAATGAAAGGATTTTAGCACACCAATGAAAAACATTGTCTACTAATCCGCCGGGATTCATTATTTTAATAGATTTTTAAAACTAGGAAGCTACATAGCAAAAAATAGCCCTAAGTACGTAAGAAAATAAAGCAAATATCTATCCTTTAGGTTCAGCAGTTAATGATGCATATTTAGGAGTCATGTATTTACAGATCCCTGATAATTCATGCCATGGTCTTGTTCTTTGTACTAACGTCAGTAAAATCAGAAACAGTTTTTCCAGTTGTTAGCTGTTATTAGACAGAATAATTAGTTGTTTAATAATTAGTAACTATACCCTTGTTATTCTAGCTTGGCCTGAAAATGCCATCTTTCCATCTTCAGTACTAGGCCGTAGTAAGATATTAACAGCAGAATATGATGCTTGTCATGAAGAATTGCTGTGGAGAGGCCGTGGAGCTGTAGTATTGTCTTTATGCCACTGAACTACATACAAAAAGCTTCAAAAGAATGAAAATCTGGACCAAGTTAAGATAAAGTAACTGTAGCTGGATAACCGCTTATTACACGTCTGTTGAGATGTAAATAAAAATGTATTTTTTTTTTCTTCTGGTTTAGATAAGGCAGCTCTTGCACTTCTCGAAATTTGAAACTTTGTTATAATTGTGTGTGTGTGTGTGTGTGTGTGTGTGTGTGTGTGTGTGTGTGTGTGTGTGTGTGTGTAAGAAACGGAATCTAAAGGTGAATGTAGGGAAGAGTAAGGTTATGGTCTTTGAGAGAAATAAAGTCACTGATGTACAGTGAGGCTGGATGAGGAGGAAATGGTAAATGTGAATGCTTTTAAGTACTTGTGTAGTGTGATGAGTAAGGATGGAAGTTTAGAGGGTGACGTGCTTGAATGAGTACAACAGAGAAGAAAGTTTACCGGTTCTTTGACTTGATGTAGTGCTGCCTACTTCTTCCTTAGCCTTTATCATTCTTTTTCTGTGCCTACCCTCCTCGCTTCCTATTTCTCTCACCCTTCCTGTCACTATTTAATGCTTTTCTTTCCGTTACAGGTGGCTTTACATTGAGCGACAAGCCAAATGGTTTCCTGTAAGCCAAGAAACCATTTACAACGCTGGGTGGTAACCATATAACTAAACCATACGTGCTCCCTACGTGTCAAGTGGGTTGGTGGAGGGTTAGTGCCCCTCCCTGTAAAACAAGTAACTCAGAGTCAAATGGCCACCCCGTACAGGATTATGGCGTCTGGCAATATATAGATAGATAGAATAAGGAACAGGGAGGTGAGCATGAAAGTAAAAATATTACTGCATGACTATATTGTGATACCAACTATAACATATGGAAGTGAAGCTTGGACATTGTTGGAGGGACACAAATCAAGAGTGAGGACAAGGGAAATGAGTTATTTGAGAGGAGCATGAGGAGTTAAATGGAGAGACAGACAGACAAATGAGATGAAGTGAAGGAGCACTGTGGTGTGGATGTGGATGTGATTGAAAGCGTTAGGAGAAATACACTGAGGTGGTTTGGCCATGTGGAGAGGGTGGAGAGCGAGAGACTAAAGAGGAGAGTATATGCGAGTGAGGTGGAGGGGGGGGGAGAAGGAGGGGGAGGCCGAAGATGAGATGGAGGGATGTAGTGGAGAGGTAGCCTATATGAGAGAGGGAGGGGGGGTGAGCTGGGAGCAAGACAGTGAAGTGACATTGGTCAGGGGGACATGGAGGCGATTGGTTTGTAGGGGATTGAGGCGATTGGCAATAGATAGACAGATAGTGTGTGTGTGTGTGTGTGTGTGTGTATGAGAGAGAGAGAGAGAGAGAGAGAGAGAGAGAGAGGGAGAGAGAGAGAGAGAGGAAATGTGTGTGTGTAGAAAGAGAGAGAGGGGGGGGAAATGTGTGTGTGTGTGTGTGTGTAGAAAGAGAGAGAGATGGGTGTGTGTGTGTGTGTGTGTGTGTGTGTGTAGAAAGAGAGAGAGAGAGGGGGGGAAATGTGTGCTTGTGTGTGTGTATGTATGTGTGTGTATGTGTGTGTGTGTCTGTGCGTTCGTGTGTGTGTGGAGAGAGAGAGAGAGAGAGAGAGAGGAAATGTGTGTGTGTGTGTGTGTGTGTGTGTGTGTGTGTGTGTGTGGAGAGAGAGAGAGAGAGAGAGAGAGAGAGAATTGTATTATTCTGTTACTTTCATTTTCTATATTTCTTTCAGCTATCCAGTATCTATATCTATCTCTTTCCAGGTAGGTGTTGGTGACATATGGCGTAGAACGGAGAGGGAAATAGGAAGAGAAAGAAT